>NC_059341.1:137819194-138096694 GCF_018350155.1 Leopardus geoffroyi
TGTAAGGCCGTGCCTTTACGCAGCGCCGCGGGAGAACTCTTGTGGCGTCCCCGCGGGGTCTCCAACCACGAAAGTTGTCCGAGAGACCGTTTACTTCCAAAGAGGTTTGCAGACCCGAGGGAAGCCAGACTTACCAGGGAGGGTGGCTCACCAAAGGAAAAAACACAACAGACGTTCAAAGGTAAAACCAAGACCCGGGACGACCACGCATGATGGGTTCGCCATTTAGGATGGAAAAGTAGCAATGTCCCCCCGCCCCCCGTGATTATTATGTCTGCCAAGGTCATCGCATACCTTCCAACAGCACTGCAAAAAGTCAGCCGTAATCTCAGGCGCACCAGCAACTGGTGTGAAAGCTCACGATCTCACGTACGTGGGAGATTAGAAGGACATCGGGCGTCCTTTTCGGTCAACTGTGGTTGTCCGGTTCCATTTTCTCTCAGGGGACGAGCTGCCGCTTTTTCCGTCTCCCTGACGGTGGGATGGGACGGCCACACTTGGTCCAGCTGGAGGCGGGCACCTCGTTGGTTTTGAGTTCACGGGAGTCGAGGAGGAAAACCAGCCCCGAAAGCTGCGAGGTGCTGCGTCCAGGCAGAGGGATGTCGCGGTTTAGTCAGCAAATATTCGTTGTCTCCCAAGTTCTGGGCGCTGTCCTTGGGGCAGGGGGACAGCAGCGAGCAAACCTGTCTACCTGCTGCCCCCAGGAGCTCACGCCCCCGCGTGGGAACCAGACAGTAAACCCGAGGCTACCACACGGTGTCAGGAAGGGGTGGGTGCCGGGAAGGGAGAGGGTTTGTGGGAGCTGTTTCGAGCGGAGTGGATTTCACATCCACGGGCTTCTGGCTCCTCAGGCAGCCTTGCTGACAGTCAGGGATTCCAGATGCGAGCCTTGACTTTGTAATAGAAACTTCCGGTCACCTCTGACACGGTCTCAATTGGCAGGGCCCTTAGAGACCACTTCCCCCAACTCTGTCATTGTCAAGGTGGGGAAGTCGAGGCCCGGAGGAGGGAAGCGATGAGCCCTTCATCACAGACTAGGGATAATAATTGCAGACGGGGACTCAGCCACCCAGCCCAGGCCCACTGGAGGGAGCACTGGGCCTCTCCCCTCCTGCCGTGTCCCTGATGGGCTGGAGAATCCCCACTCCCCTCCCAGACCCAGAGTGGAAAGAGCTAAATTCTCACTTAACAGCAGGATGCTTCTGGGCCTCATTACCATGATGCAAATTAATATTTATTATGCAATTATTCATCTTTGTAATTGCTAGTATTTCAAAGGGAGCACAGAGGCTTTAATTAGAACACTTTGAATATTATTAAAATGGAGTGTCAGAATGAGCCGTGCCCCTCTCCCTGCTGTCAGCCTTGTGTCTCACTGCCTCCAGAAGGTTCTCTCTCAGAACCTGGGTCCGGGATGCTCACTCGGTTTGCGCCCATTGTTTGTATGCTGACTTCTGGAACCCTCCGGGGATATCTGAACACAAGACTCCAGTGGCCGGGGGTCAGTGAAGATTTCAGGGAGCAGAGCATCCGGGGACGGAGGGGCGGGCCCTCGGCCTGTGCCAGGAGCATCACAGGACCCCCTCACCCACCACACCACTCCCCTCCCCCGGCGGGCCCCCCCAGGGTCTCCTTCAGCCCCCTCCCTCCTACTTTTGCCCGAGCAGCATTCATCGGGCTCTAATAAAGGGTCTCTTGCCCTTCTAGGTTCAAAGAACATTTTCAGATATCAGACTTTTTGGTGGCGCCCTAACAGGATCAGAGGGTGGGGACCAGTTTTGAAAAAGCAAGGGCGCCTGGTCGGCTCAGTCGGTGGAGCGTCCGACTTCGGCTCAGGTCGCGATCTCGCGGTTCGTGAGTTCAAGCCCCGCGTCGGGCTCTGTGCCGACAGCTCGGAGCCTGGAGCCCGCTTCGGAGTCTGTGTCTCCCTGTCTCTGCCCCTCCCCAGAGACACACTCCGTCTCTCTCTCTCTCTCAAAAAGTAAATAAACGTGAAAAAAAATTTAAAGAGCGAGATGAGGAAAACTGAAGCCGCCCACCCAGCGGCAGCAGGAGCCCTGGCCTGCCCGCAGCCCTATCACCGTCTGCACAGACCGTCCAGGCCCTGGTCAGGCTTCTTACACAAGTGAGTGGGTGTTTGCAGACCAGGCAGGAAGCAGAGACAGGGATCAGAGAGGATGGTGAGGCCTGGGCAGGGATGGAACAGAGGAGACGGGCTGTTAGCGATGGGGGGAGGAGGGATAGGGAGGAGGGAGAAGGGAGGGAGGGGGAGGAGGGAGGGACAGAAGAGGAGGGAGGAGGGAAGGGGAGGAGGGAAGGAGAGGGGTAGAGGTGGGGAGGAGGGATGGAGGAGGGAAGAGGAAGGGGGGATGAAGGAGGAGGGAGGAGGGATGGGAGGAGGGATAGAGGAGGGGTGGGGAAGAAGGAGAAGGGAGGGATAGGGAGGAGGGAGGGACAGAAGAGGAGGGAGGAGGGAAGGAGAGGGGTAGAGGTGGGGAGGAGGAATGGAGGAGGGAAGAGGAAGGGGGGATGAAGGAGGAGGGAGGAGGGATGGGAGGAGGGATAGAGGAGGGATGGGGAAGAGGGAGAAGGGAGGGATGGGGAGGAGGGAGGGACAGAAGAGGAGGGAGGAGGGAAGGGGAGGGGGGAAGGAGAAGGGTAGAGGTGGGGAGGAAGGATGGAGGAGGGAAGAGGAAGGGGGGATGAAGGAAGAGGGAGGAGGGATGGGAGGAGGGAGAGGAGGGATGGGGAAGGGGGAGAAGGGAGGGATGGGGAGGAGGGAGGGACAGAAGTGGAGGGAGGAGGGAGAGGTAGAGGTGGGGAGGAGGGATGGAGGAGGAGAGAGGAGGGATGGGAGGAGGGATGGAGGAGGGATGGGGAAGAGGGAGAAGGGAGGGATGGGGAGGAGGGAGGGACAGAATTGGAGGGAGGAGGGAGAGGTAGAGGTGGGGAGGAGGGATGGAGGAGGAGGAGGAGGAGGGATAGAGGAGGGATGGGGAAGAGGGAGAAGGGAGGGATGGGGAGGAGGGAGGGACAGAAGAGGAAGGAGGAGGGAAGGAGAAGGGTAGAGGTGGGGAGGAGGAATGGAGGAGGGAAGAGGAAGGGGGGATGAAGGAGGAGGGAGGAGGGATGGGAGGAGGGATAGAGGAGGGATGGGGAAGGGGGAGAAGGGAGGGATGGGGAGGAGGGAGGGACAGAAGTGGAGGGAGGAGGGAGAGGCAGAGATGGGGAGGAGGGATGGAGGAGGAGAGAGGAGGGATGGGAGGCGGGATGGAGGAGGGAAGAAGAAGGAGGGATGAAGGAGGAGGGAGGAGGGATGGGGAGGAGAGAGGGAAAGGTCAAAGACAACGCCAGGTGTCCGGCTTGGGTGGCTGAAATGGCAGCCCCGGGGGCAGCTGGCAAGCTCGGAGATGTGCTGAGGGGCGCGCGGGCCTCGGCCTGGAGACACTAGGGCTGAGTGATGGATGTGGGTCACAGGAGGGTCCAAGCCATGTCTCAGATTAGATGGTTCACCATGACAGAGATGCCAGCACCAGAGAGCCCGGGGGGCCCAGGGAGAGGCACAGGGGCTCCCCCTGAGACACACATCATGGAGAGGGGGCTAGAAGTGGCCACAGAGGAAGGGAACGTGGGACAGGAAGGGGCCTTGCAGGGAGGCGGAAGCTTCCAGCCAGCCCAGGTGCTCAAGGCCAAATGCAGAAAGTAGGGCGCCGTGCGTGGATTGGGCTCCCCATAAACGTGTTACCGTCCTCACCCCCGTGCCTGTGAATGGACCTTATTTGGCAACAGGGTCTTTGCAGCCGGTCAAGTTAGCGTGAGGTCACTAGGGTGGGTCCCGGTCCCATAGGACTGTGTCCTTGTACGAGGGGGGTTTGGCCACAGAGGCAGACGCGGAGGGAAACGATGGGAAGGCACACGAAGGAGCGGTCGCTGACACCAAAGGCAGGAGGAGGGAAGCGGCCCTGTGACCTCTGGCCTCCAGCCCGAGACAGTAAAGGTCTGTTCAAGCGGCCCCACCTCTGGTGCTTTGGGAGGCCCCCAGGACACCAACAGAGGGGTCAGGGACAGCGATGCTGACGCGGTGGATGGAGGAGGGAGGGCCGGGGCCCCAGCGGCCTCCGGGGAGGAAGGAGGCACGTCAGACCTCCTCTGACTCTCCAGGGAGAGTCGACAGCCACGGGGGGGGGGGGGGGCGGGGGTGACAGGCATCGAAGCGACCCCCGGGGCAGAGCACTTGCCAGCCCAGGCAACAGAGCCCGTCACGTCCGAGGAACCCGGAACAGGAGGCCAGCCAAAGGGTCACTTGTTCATTTACGAGTGAACGGCCTCCAGCCAAGGCGTCCCCACCCCCAGGGAGAAGCTGAGGGGACAGGACCCCCTGAGAGGGAAGCGGTGCTGTCCTTGGTCGCCCCCGAAGGGCAGTCCCGAGCAGGCCGGGATCCAGCATGCGGGGGGCCCGGGAGGCCGCCCTAGGTTTGAACCCCGGCTCTCACGCCGACCCGCCTGTGACCTAGGGCTGGGTGCCACCCCTCCCCTCCTGGCCTCAGACGCTCCATCTGCAAAATGGGCCTCAAAAACCCTTCCCCTCCTGAATCCGGGAAGCCAGCTCAAGCAGCCTTTCATGGGGCCCCCAGATCAGAAACGTCTGGGTCTCCAGCTGGCCGTACCCTCCCCCCACCCCGTCATGAAGGACCCTCCGCAGGGCCCATCATTTCTCTTGGCCACCTGAGCCAGGGACAACAGCTGGGGCAGGAAGCATCCCAAACGCTACGTCCTTAACCCTCACAGCTGGCCGGGCAGGCCCCACCCCTGTGTTACGGGGTTCATCGGTCACCCCCTGCCCTCTACGCCTTTGTGCCCCGGCTCCGAGCCCACCGGGTGGGCGCACCTGTGCCCCACCCCCCGGGGTTCCCGCAGATATGTCGTACGTCACACCTAGCACAGCGCCCTGTCACTCAGGCGGGGCCAGACAAAGGCAGGTCCCTTTTCCATCACTTTCCGATGACCCCAGGCCGGGCGGAGGCTGCCTCTGGCTTTGAGGCCCATTCAACCCGCCCGTTCCTGCCCAGGCAGGGTTAACGTGCGCGTATGGGCATCAGCCAAGCCCGGCCACTCACGGGACAACCGGAGGGACTCAATCCCCTCCCCCGACCGGCTTCCAAAAGCCGAACTGTCCTGGCTCCCCAGAGGCCAGCAAGGGAGTCCGTGGTGGGGTTTTCGGGGGGGACCCCCAACTGCCTGACAGATAACCTGGCCCTCACCCTGGAGGCTCCCACTTAAAGCAGATCTCCAGGCTGCCTTGAGCCGGGCGGAGATGCCCCCGTGGGGTGCTCACCGGCCTGTGCCCTGAATCGCTTCCTGAACGGACCTCTGTCCACCAGCGCTGTGTCCGAGAGCCTCACTGGGAAAGCGGGAGAGAGAAATGAGGGCAGGCTGTCCGGGCCTGCCATCTGGAAGGGAAGACACTCTGTCCCCACTCCCCCGAGGGCCTTCCTAGAGCCTCAGTATCCCCACCTGTCAAGTAGGGCAGGTAACGTGCCTCCCTCAGGAGATTGCAGTTGCCTCTGAGCTAAGAGAGTGGTCCAGAAGCAGCGATGGACCTCGTGTTGATGCTTCTTGTGGTTCTTACTGGGCCAACAGCACTGAGCCCCCCCCCCCCCCCCGCTTGGGCCATGCTGGATGCTGGGTGGGGTCCTAGCATTAAAAAATAAATAAAAAGGGACGCCTGGGGGGCCCAGTCAGTTAAGCGTCTGACACTTGATTTCAGCTCAGGTCGTGATCTCACATTCGTGAGTTCGAGCCCCGCATCGGGCTTCGCTCGGATGGCGTGGAGCGTGCTTGAGATTCTCTGTCCCTTCTCTCTCTGCCCCTCCCCCTTCGCGCTCTCTTTCTCTCAAAATAAATGAATAAACTCAAAAAATGTTTAAATGAATAAATAGGTGGCCCAATAAAAAAAAAAAAAAAAAAGGCTGTCGCAGCCCAGAAAAGCCTAAGGAGGTGTGACAGCTACATATGCCGTCCTACCCCAGTTGGGGCCCTGGGACAGGAAAGAGGCATCAGGGAAATCTACGGAAACTGGAGTAAAGAGACGACTTTGCAAATCAGAATCGTTACCAAAGTGGTGCATTTATTGTCACAAAGGTAGCATACGGATTTAAGACGCTAACGGCAGGGGAGACAGGTGCCAGGTGTAAGGGAACTCTCCTCACTATCTGTCACTTTACCGTAAGGCTGAAACTGCTCTAAAAAGTAGTCTATTTTTTTAATGTCTATTCTTGAGAGAGAGACAGAGACAGAGATAGAGAGTGAGCAGGGGAGGGGCAGAGAGAGAGGGAGACACAGAATCCGCAGCGGGCTCCAGGCTCCGAGCTGTCCGCACAGAGCCCGGCGCGGGGCTCGAACTCACGGACCGCGGGATCGTGACCTGAGCCGAAGTCGGACGCTCCACCGACGGAGCCACCCAGGCGCCCCAAAAGTAACGTCTGTTTTTGAAAAAACTTGTTTCAAGATACCAAATGACTACCTTACAAAGAGTTGGGGAAGCGAAATGTACTCCTGCCCTACGACCCAGTGATTCATTCCCCTGTTAAATCTATTCCCCCAAATAATGAGAACATATGCCCACCAGCAGGTGTACATAAGAATATTCACGGCATCTTTTTTTTCCAAAGGAGCCAAAAACTGAAGGCAACCCGGTGTGCGTTGGAAACGAATACGTAAGTGAGAGTCAAACGAGAAAGATCACACGTGTTACGGGCTGAATGTCTGGGTGCCCCCGAAGTTCATATGCGGAAACATCACGCCCGGTGTGATGGCGTCTGGAGGTGGGGCCTTTGGGAGGTAATTAGGTTTAGATGGGGTCCCGAGGGTGGGGCCCCAGGCTGGGACGAGTGCCCTTCGGAGAAGAGAAGGGGGGACACGGTGCAAGGCGGCAGTCCGCAGCCCCGGGAGGGAATGCTCACCAGAACCCCAGCAGGCGGCCCCCCAATCTTGGCCTTGAGCCTCCAGAATACATGTCTGCTGTGCAAGCCCCCCACTCAGCGTTTTGTCAGCTGAGACAACCGTGTTAGCCAAGGTTTTCCAGTAGGAGGTTATACACACATCGTGTACGTGGCTCACGTGATACATGAGGACGAATTGGCCCGTCTGACGATGAAGGCGGACAAGTCCCACGATCCGTGACGGGGGACCCAAGAAAGCCAGTATTGTGCAGTCCCAGGCCAAGCCCAAAAGCCCAAGACCCAGGAACACGAATGTCCAAGGGCAGAGAAAATGGATGTCCCAGCTCAGGCAGAGAGAGGGAGAGAGAATTTACCCTTCCTCTGCTTTTTTGTTCTATTTGGGCCCTTGAGGGGCTGGATGATGCCCACCTGTTCCGGGGAGGGCACTCTTCTTTACTCGCTGTACCTAGCCAATGCTGCTCTCCGCCCTCACAGAAGCACCCGGAAAGAATGTTTTACCAGCCATCTGGGCCTCCCTTCGCCCAAAGTGACACGGGGATTTGGCCATCCCAGCCCAGCAGGAAAAATGGCAAAGCCGAGCACCAACCCAGACGTTTGGTCTGCAGCCAAGGCTTCAACGGTGACTACCCCATACTCACTTTCCGAAGAAGGTTCTGGAGACCCGGCTCCAACCTTCCCAGGGCGCTTCAAGCTGCTCTCGGACAGCGCCCTGTTGACACCTTGCGCGAGATGATGTCCTGCTGCGGGCGGTCCCGTGCGTTGTAGGATGACCACAGCATCACTGGCCTCTACGTGGGAATGCCTGGAGCCGTCCCCCCACCCAACCGTGACACCCAGAAACGTCCCAGGCATCGTCAAGCGTCTCCTGGGGGCAAGAGCGCCAGCCTGAGCCCCGCTGCCGCTGGGAGAGCTGGCACGTAGCCGGGAGTCGTGCCAAAGAGGGTTAATAATTAAAGCAACGCTAATAAATGCAACAGTGACAGTGACTATACAAACGACAATAATTTCGACAACCACAGCTACGACACGGGTAATCGCAGCGGCGATAATAGGAACACACGCAATCCTGGGACACAGCAGTGGCGACATTAAACAGCGTGATGCGGACACGAGCCGTGGAATGACCTAACTGCGGCGGAGACAGCAGAGGCTCTGGTGTCCCACTGCCCAAAGTACCACTCCGTGTCACGTTCCTTTGTCAAGGCCACCCCTCTAATGTCCCAGGGTAAAGACCCCATGGGGCGTCTCTAGGCACGCCCGAGACGCTCGGACGGAGAATGAACACGGCACATAGGAAGCCGCTGGAAGTGTCTGGGGACGCGGGCCACCATCCCACACGGCCTTGACCACGAGCGAGAACACAACGCAGGCGGGGCCGTGAGGGGCCCCCGGGCCAGGCCGGGAGGGGACTCGGAGACCTGGTCCTTGGCTGGTGGCCTCCCTGACCCACAGCCTTCTCCACACCTGTGCCTTGGAGGGCAAGGGGGGTGGGAGTGTCTCTCCTTCAGACCCCCAGCCTCCTGCTCCCTGGGACAACCCCACATCCCCGGGGTGTCACGTCGAATCCTCCAGTGGCCCCGCGCACACTGCGCCCGATTCCCCACCCTAGGCCAGCACGGCGGCCTCCAGAAGCATGCATCGAGGTCCCTGCAGGGAGTGCAGACGAGGCGGCCCAGGTGGGCTGAAAGTGGAGAAAGGCCGCCAGATGTCGTGCGGGGCCTGTCCCTGAGTGTAGGGGGGGCCACAGCCCCAGAGCGCACGGGGCCCCGATTCCCCAGCCCGCCCACCGGCAGGGCCCCCACCCTTCCTCCTGGGCCGGGACACGGGGAGGAGGAAAGAGTGAGCGAGAAGGGTTGTGACCTCTGGTTCTGGAATCCTCCCCCCCCCCCGGTCCCCCCACCTGGGAAACAGAACCCAGGACGGGGACCTCGAAGGTTCAGATGTGGGAAGGAGGAGGCAACCTTGCCCCCAGCCCAGTCCACACGGCCACTTCCTGTTCCACAGGCCCCTCCCACAGACCTCTGCACGCCCCTCCCACTTCTGGCCCCGCCTCCCTGCTCTACATGCAGGCGCGCGCGCACACACACACACACACACAGACACACACACACCACGTGTGCACACGCCGCAAACACACGCACACGCGTACCACGCACGCACCATGCTGAGATGCCGACACAGCCCCGCTTTCACACACGCCCCCGCCCCAGATGCACACAGACACGGTGCACGCACACACACGCCCTCGCCCCAGGCTTGCGGGTGCAACAGACACGAGGCGCCATCGCGGGTGCGCACGCAGCCCCAGGGAGGCCCAGAAAGGG
The DNA here is from genome assembly GCF_018350155.1 of Leopardus geoffroyi. Lineage (NCBI taxonomy): Eukaryota > Metazoa > Chordata > Mammalia > Carnivora > Felidae > Leopardus > Leopardus geoffroyi. The sequence goes on from NC_059341.1 coordinate 137,828,481, forward strand.
CTCCCGCCTTAGGCATGGTGGCGAACGCCTCCGACCCGTCCTGGGGACCCGGCGTCTGCGTCCTCCCGTGGCTACACTCGGGCCGGTGGTCCAGCTGCCCGGGGACCCTTCCCTGCCTGCTCCGTCGTGTCCGGGGGGAGGAGACGCAGCCCGGGATGCGTGTCCCGCACACGGGTGTGGGGCACAAGTGGGTTTGGGGTTTCGATTGCCTGGGGCTGAAAAGGGGCCGTGGCACCAGAGAGGAGGGGGCTCCGTGTGGGAGAGGGGGAAGGATGCAGGGGGAGGGGGGCCGAGGAGGGCCACTCTCCGGAAGGTTTCCAAGGGGCGGGGTGCTCCGCAGGCCTCACGGGGCTGGTGCCCCTTCACGGCCGCGTGCCCACGAGGCTGGCTAAACGTTGGAATCCAGCAGCCTTCTAAACAGAGGGGCCCGTGAGGTCGTCTGTGTGGCAGTCTCTAGGGTGAGCGTGTGGGGTCGGTCTGCGTGCAGCTGGGCGTCCCGAGTGGGGCGCAGCGGGGCAGGGGCGAGGACGGGGTAGAGGGCAGGACGCGGCGCGGCGCTCGAGGGAACCCGCTTCTCCAGACGCTCGTCATTCACGAGCCTGACGACGTCGATAAACGCCGAACGGCGGGTAGCAGGCGGGACTCGGCTCCCTGTCCCCGGCCTGACCCGGGGCCGCGCCCGGTGACCCCGGACGGCTCCAGTGACAGCACACCGTGCCTGCTGCTGCCCACGCGCCCTCCGCCCGTTTGCGTGGTTGCTAGGAGGTTTCCATGGCAACCGATACGGGCTGAGGGAAGCCTGGCACCTTCACACATCCCCCTGCGCTGGTGGGCGCTGGGCCCCCGCGGCCCCTCCGGGGATTGGCCACCCACGCGGGGGCCGGGGGAGGGGGCGGCTGGACCCCCGCAGACCCGGCAGAAGCCGACACGTCGGGGGACACAGGCCGAGCAGGAGCAGAATGAGCTGAGGAATGGGGCGGGGGGGGGGGGGGGGGGGGGGGGCGGGGGGGGACCAGCGGCTGGGGCATAGAGCCCCCCGGAGACAACACCTGCTCCCCGGAGGGGTCGCCCTGCGTCAGCTCAGCCAGCCATTCCCGTGGCCTTGTGACCGCGCGGCTGATTTTCCCTCGAGCCACAGATGAGGAAAGCGGGCCGTGAGGGTGAGCTCGGTCCCAAGCTGAGCCGCGGGGTTTGTCACCCGTGTGCCCGGCGCTGGCTGGGCCCGGCACCCGCTATCCTGACCGCTCATCCTCCAGGGCTGTGTTCTGACGTCCTCCATCTGAGACCAGGATCACCCAGGTGCAGAGAGGCCAAGGGTCTGATCCCAGGTCACACAGCACAATAGGGATGGCCAAACAGGAGGGGACCGGGGGCGGGGGGGGGGGGGCTGTCTGGGCACAGCCAAAACACCTGGTCCTGGGATGCAGTCCAGCCGGGGGAGTTGCAGCCCAGGGGACATGCTGGCTTAGACAGGGACCATGGAAAGTTGTATAATCAGACACCTAGGAAACGGAGCCGGGGGAGGGGGAGGCAGCCGCTGCATGGGGCTGGACGGACACAGCTGGGCCTATCCTCAGTCCCTGGGGGGAAGGCAGTGACCCCATGCTCCCCAGGGGCTGGGGCGAAAGCCCTGCCCCCCAGTTCTCTCCAGGGCTGGGAGGAAGGCGGTGTCCCCACTGCTCCCCCTGTGGTCACGGGGCAGGCAAAGAGGGCTTGCACTCTGTCACGGAAGGAAACGGAGGCCCAGAGACGCCAAGAGACCGGCTCAGGCCACCCAGCTTCTGAGTGGCGGAACCAGCCCCCCACACGGCTCTCCCACCTCCTGGCCCTCCATGGTTCCACTGGCGCCCTTGAAATTCGCCCTGACAGTCTGAGCACACGCCCTACTGCCCTGCCAGGCCGTCCGGGGACACCCCACCCGGGACACACTCCTGTGAATGGGGAAGGACGAGCAGCCGTCACCGGCACCTTGGGCAGGTGGGAACTCTGAGCTCAAGGGCAGGGGCACCAGGGAGTCAGTGGAGGCAGGAGCAGGGCGGACCCCACGGCCCCGCCCCTGAGCCGGGGTGGCCCCGCCCCATCCCACAGCCCCCCACCGCCTGCGCCCCCATCCCACAGCCCCCGTCTGGAGGGGAAGAGCACAGGACGAGCACGAGGCAAAGAAAAGCCCGGGAGATGGACAGCCGGGTGTCAGGGCAGAGCCCCCCCCTACTTCCCACTCTCCACCTGCAGGTGGGCCCCCCCCCCCCCCCCCCCCGCTTCTGCTCCCTCCAAGGAGGCAGCGTTGCCATGGCGACCACCATCACCTGGCAACTGGGCTGCATCGTCCGGGGCACCTGCCGTCTCTCCTCTGGCTCTGGGGAGGGATGTGTGTCCAGAAGCCCCCTTGTCTCAGAAAGTCCACCTGCGGGGACAAGACAGGGAGACTGGGGCGGGAGGGGATGGGCGGAGACCCAGCTGGGAGAATCAGAGGTGGAACCCTCTCCTGCAAGGCTTTTGTTTTTGTCAAAATTGGGAACAGCAGCTTTGATTTATGGGCTCATAAACGCAACATTGTAAAGAAATGTTTTTCAAGCAAAACAAGAAAGTATACAAACGCAGGTTAAGACTCTCCATATCTCCTCTTCGGTGACATCATGGGGCCATCCGTCTCTAGGTGCCGGACCGGGAGGTAACAGTGGACGTGGTTTTAACAAGGGTCACCCACCGCACGGCTCGCCCCGTGTCCCCGCTTAGCACCGCGTGTGGACATGTGTCCGGGTCAGCGAGTCCGCTCTCTCACCTCGGCCGCTGCCCGGGCCTGACTCACTGAGTGTGCCCAGAACTCTTGCTCGGGACGAAGCCCGGGCACTGGGCTCCCGAGAGCCGAGACCTGGGGCCTGAGTGGGGCTCACAGGCCGCCGGGGAGGGAGAGCGGTGACCGGCACACCCACGGCCCAAAGCGAGGAAGGAACAGTCCCGGCTCGGCTCCGAGAGAGAAGGGGCGGCCTTCATGGGGCGGGGCTGAAAGGGAGGAGCGGGCATGCTCCGCCCACAAACCAGAGCAGGCTTCCTGGAGGAGGCCCTTTTTTGGAGGAGATCGGAAACACGCATGGGAATGTGGAAGTGAAGGCAGTGAGGGGAGAGGGAGGGACTGGGTGCAGCAAGGGCCCAGGCACCCTGACCTGCCTGCTGGGGGAAGGCTGGAGGCAGGGACTCCCAGGGGACTGGGATGGGAGGATGGGAGGAAGCAGGGAGAAGGGGAGGCAGAACAGGAGAAACGGCGGGGGGGGGGGGGGGGGGCCAGGGGCGGGGGCGGGAGGGGGGGGAGACGGAGAAGGAGGAGGGGGAGCAGCCTGCCTGGCTGAGCGCTGACGAACGCCAGGTTCACTCCACACTTAAACCGCCGCCCCCGTGGGCACCGTGCTCTCCGCATTTTCCAGGGCAGCGAACTGAGGGTCCGAGGCATTCAGCAAGACTTTCCAAAGACAACGGCCAATGAGTGATGGCATCCCGGGAGAACCCTCTCTGACTTCAGTCCCCAGAGCCCACTTCAGGCACTAGCTCGGGGCTCCCCCGGCCTCTCCCACCACTGCTGCTCTCGGAAATGCGTCCACTGAGGCCCCTGGCGTGCCAGATCCCTCTGGGCTGAGTGTGCCTGCAGCCTGGGACTCTCCTAGGGACGCCTGGTTGGTGCCCGGGCCCGTGCCCAGGACCCACACCGTAGTGTGGGCCTGTCCTACAGAGCCTTTGGCCGGGAGGCGGCTTTCCAGGCCCAGAGAGGGTCAGGCTCTTGGAGGGCAAGGCCCGATCTCCTCCTGGGAGAAGCCGTGCCCCCCACCCTCTGGGCGTGGCAGGGGCAGGTCTGGATGGGACGCCCTCGGCCTGTGCTGCCCCCACGGTGAGAAGGCCCCTCCACCCCGAACCAGAACAGCTCAGAAGTGCGCTTGGAGGTGGGCCTCGAGCCCCACCTTGAGTGAAGGCCACCGCTCCTTCTTATCCCCCCCCAACACACACACAGGCAGGACCAGAGAGACATGTGAACCCCACTCACAGGCTCCCTAGGGAGCCGTCTCTCCCCCCAGCCCCTGAGTCTCCGCTCGGGCCTGCAGCTCCCCATTTGATCCGAGGAATCGTTCAGGAGGGAAACTTTCTGTTCCAGGCCACAGACGCCTTTCCTCCCCACCCCACCCCCCAGGGTGAGGGGGCTGCCCACATCGCCACCCACCCTCTTCCCATCCCCGCCGCAAAATGGGGCTTCAGACTGGCAGGGAACAAGCCTCCTGAAGGAGAAGGCAGGGGGCAGGCAGTGGGCATACCTCCGCAGGCCGTGGTTCGCCCCTCACATCTTCCTCATCCTCTGAGCATCTCCCCAGGGCCAGGGGCACCGGAGCCGGACCCACTCCTGCCCGGGGAGGGGGGGGGGGCGCCCAATCCGAGAGCCACAGCCTGGAGTGCTCAGGCTGGAGAAGGGGAGCCTAGGAGGGCTTCCAGGAGGAGGCGGTGTGTTAGCAACAACCAGGGGCCAAAGAGAAGGAGGGTGGTAATATCCCAAATGCGGATTCCCTAAACAGGCCTCTGTGCCAGCCCTGGCTGGTGGATGACCTGAGGCCACTCGCAGACCCTCGGGGTGGGGAGGGGACTCCAGAGAAGGGGCTCGGGGGAGGGGGAGGGGGGAGCTGCCCTCGCCGTTGGGGATGAGAAACACTGAAAGAGAAATAGGTCACTCGGGACAGAGGCCCCACACCTCAGGCCAGGCCGGGCCTCACCAGGAGGAGCACGGGCCGGGGCTGGGCCGGGTTCCTGGGTCCTCAGGCCAGCTCTGTCCTCACTGCAGTGGTTGGAGTGTCCAAATCCTAAACCCCAGAGCCTGTGAACGAGCCTTTATTTGGAGAAAGCGTGTTGCATGCTGGGTTATCTGGTGGGGCCTAAATCCCTCGACAAGTGTCCTTGTAAGAGGCGGAGACCCAGAGCAGAGGCCGTGTGCAGACGGGAGCAGACACCCGAGACGCGGGAGCAAAGCCCGGGTCGCCCAAGCCACCCAGAGCTGGAGGGGACAGGAAGGATCCACGCCTAGAGTCTCAAGGGACAGCGTGGCCCAGCCCACCCCCTGATCCTGGACTTCGGGCCTCCCGGTGTGGGGCAATCGGTCGCGGCAGCCCCGGGACACTGACACGCGGAGCCTGGGTGATGGTAGGGCCTCTGTGCGGTCCGAGCCCGGCTCCTGCCCGTGCTGCGCACCCGGGGAGGGTGGGAAGGTGGCTGGTGGGTGCAGGACGGCAGGAGGGTGTGCGAAGCAAGCCCGGGAGTGGGACAGGAGGGCCCGGCACCGCTCTGGAATGATTGCCCCCACCGCCAGACCCCTCCCACACAGCCCCCACCAGGGCTCGCGCCCAACGGCACCCCAGCTCTTCTCCAGGCGTCGCCCAGAAGGCCGGCCCTGGGAACCCACAAACGAGCAGGGCTCCATGCCTCCCAGGGCCCTTTCAGGCCTGTCCCACCCGGGGGAAACTGCAGAGAGAGTGGGGGGCGCAGGGAGAGCAGGGGCCCCAGCGGGATGTGGGGACCCCGAAGGCGCCGCCATCCCCAGACCCCCTTAGCGCCTGCGGGCGGCTGCCACCTGGAGCCTGGTGCCCGGGCTCCCGGCATCGCGAATGGGGCTGCGGCGCCCCCTGCTGGCCGCAGTGACCTTCACAAGGCAGCCCGGGCGGGAACCCGGGCGCAGTAGAGCCCGTAGGCGGGACGGGCCGACACTCGGGCCCCCGCAGCCCAGCCGGGAAATCTGTTGGCGGGGGTTCCGGGCCGGCATTCTCGGCGTGAAGGGAGGAAGTCGTTAGCGTCTGCTTGAGGAAGGCCGCACGGTTTCTCCCTGCTGTTGTTTGTCTAACATCTGCCTGCGGGCATCTGGCCAGCCTTGTGTCCTGCCTGGAGTCCTTCCCACTCCCGCAGGGAGACCAGAGCCCCCGCCCCGGGGACAGCAGCCCCAGGCCACACAGCTGCTGGGTCCGAACCGGCCTGGGACTCTGGGGGCGGGGCCCCACGCTCCTAAAACCCAGAGCTTGCTCTCACGCTGTGCTGTCACCAACTTTAAATGTAACCGTTTTGAGCAAGGGCCCCTCACTTTCACTTTGCACTGGGCCTTGGGAGTCGCTTCCTGCCCTTGAGCTGGTGGATGCCGCCCTCCCCCCGGGGCTGCTGGGTGAGCTGGGCCTGGCCCTGTAATGCCCATGGTCCCCACAGGGGCAGCTGTCCCCGCTGGTCCCCCTCCATGCGCCTGAGCTCCAGGACAACATCAGAGCGCCTGGACGCCTTCCCTGGCTGCCAGGCTGAGCTAGACCCCTCCTCTAGGCTCGCTCACCCCGCGGGCCTCTGTCCCATTGGGATCTGAGCTGGCGTCCCTGTGCCATGCGTTCTGGCTCCCCGCGCAAAGCCAGGCACACAGCAGGAAGGCTTTACTGATGCACTGACCGGTGAACTGTCCGGGACGCTGAGAGGGTGCAGGTGTGGGTGCTCTAGCTCCGGCCCCGAAGGGCCCTACGCCCAGGCCCCGGTCCTGAGGAGCCCCCGGGATGATGGGTGGTCAGCCCTCCAGTCCCCGAGGCCGGACGCCCCGGCGTGGGATCTGTGGAGCTCGGCTGCCATCTGGTGGCCGATGGGGAGAAGGCGGCACACCAACCTGGGGGAGGCGGAAGGGTGGGGCCCAGCAATGTAGATGAAAACTGGGACATAGGGTGGGTGGGGACGGGGCGCCAGGGCAGAGACGGCCATGCCACCCTCCCCGCACCATTCTCCAAGTAGCTGTTCGCGCTGTGGATGAGGAACGGAGGGGAAGGGAATGAGGTCATGGCAGCTGGTGAGTGGCAGGGCCCCCGGGCCCCCAGCTGGGCCTCCAAGAGCCAAAACTCCTCCCAGAGTCCCCCAAGCCACGGCCAGACGACCCCTCCTCAGGTTGCCCTCCAGAGGCTGTCGGGCGTTGGACCCCAGCATCGCTTGGGTCCTTCCCCCAAGCGGACCGTCCTCCCTCTGTCCAGGGCTTGCAAACTCAGCTTCCAATCCCCTTTTCCACCAGCAGCCTACGCTGTGTAGACGGGCTAGAGCCAGTATAGGCTGAGTGGGCTCCCAGGGAGCCCCACTGGTGCCCGGGAGCTGGGGGGTGGTCTTCAGAAGCGGCAATGGATCTCTGGTCCCACGTCTTCAATGTGCAGGTGGCGAATGAGGTAAGGAGGGGCGGCGGGCAGAGGGAACGGTGCTTCAGAGGGGCCTTTTGCCTTCAGACCCAGATTCTAAGCGCGGCCTGGCCCCCTTTCCGCGCTGAGACCGAACAACCCCATCCACCTGCTTGCGCCTCCGTTCAGCCTGTCGGACAGTGGGGAGGTTCCCACCTCTTGGACCAAACAAGATAATGTTTACTCAGCGTTTCGCAGAGGCTTGGCCTCAGAAACCAGCCCCCCAGACCCCGGCCCCGCTGAGCACCTAGGCTGCGTCTGGCTATGCAGCAGCCTGTTGGGGGACAGGGCGATGATTAGCATCTTCTCTGCTCCCAGAGGCGCCCAAGTTAACGCCCCCCAGGGCAAGGGCGTGGAGGTGAGGGGGAGGTAAGGAAGTCCCTGAGCACAGCACTACAACCCGCCTGCCCTCAACAGCCTTCAGGGGCAGCCCCACCGTGACCCCTGCTTTGGGCTCCCCAGTCCTGCTGAGGATTTTCGGGACCACCCAGGAAGCCCAACCCGGGGCTCATTCTCTCGTCACTTCCGTGTCACTTCCCGACTGGCCCAGGGCCACAGAGACCATTCATCTCCTGTCCAGGGCCTCGCAGAGGCGAAAGCTCACCTCCGTGATCGGCCACAATAAAGGGCCGACCAGCCGGAGGTCGCCTTGACATCCCTCAGCAGATAGACGGGCAAATGAACCGTTGCATCCGGACAAGTATTTGGCAACAAGAGACGTGAGCTACCAAGCCACGAAAAGCCACAGAGGGACCTTAAACGCACGATGTGAAAGCAAAGTCTGAAAAGGCCAAAAGCTGCATGAGTGCAACCCTGTGACATCTGGAGAAGGCAGAACTAGGGAGACAGTAAGGAGACCCGTGGTTACCGGGGGAGGGGAGGAGGGAGGAGTTTTAGGGCAGTGGGGACACTCCCAACAGTGGGTACGTGTCCCTGTACATTTATTTGTCGAGACCCATAGGATGTGCAACACCGAGAAGGGAGTCTAACGTCGACTGTGGAATCTACGTGACAACGACGTGTCCACGCAGGCTCACAAAATTGGAACGGATGCCCCACTGTGGTGGGGGGTGTGGACAATGGGGGAGGCCGTGCATGGCGGCCGCAGGTGTGTGGGAAATCTCTGTACTTTCTAACTCAGTTTGGCTGCGAAACTGCTCTAAAGGGTAAAGTCTATTGCTTTAAAATATTTGTTTAGGCATGAGGTTAAGAAGTGTAATCAAGCAGAGATTACAGGAGCGGGGGCTGGGGGGTCTTTGCGAGGTTGGGGTCTGTCCGAGTGGAGAGTGGCGGGCACGGGTATCAGCCTACTCCTGATACAGCGGAATGGTGTTGGTGGGCACAGCAAAGGGCTGGGTATCCAAGCACCTGGTGGTGAGCCAACGGTCATTTCGTGCCGAGGAGTTTGCTCACCTGAGTGAGCAGTTGCTCAGATAAATGGATTTTCTGGAAGCTTCTGAAACAATAAAGTGCTTTGCAACACTATTTCCCTGGACAAGAAATTTCTGGAATGCCCAAGTCACGTTAATGTCTCAGTTCTCCGTCCGATGAGCCGTGTGCTTGCGGGCAGTTTGGTCTCAGGTCCTAGGGGGAAGGCACGGGAACCGACCGGCAAGGGCCAAGCTGAGGTCCCAAGAGCAGAACTCGCAGGGGGTTGGGGGGTAACTGGTCTGCTCAAGACTCTCCCATGGCTCCCCATTGCTCTCCACATGAAGGCCCTCCACCCCACCAAAATCCTAGCTGCCTGTTTTGCAGAAGTCGATCCCTAAATTCATATGGAAAAGCAAGCCTGGCCCCACAGCCTCTCCTGCTTTGCCTCCCACTCAAATCCCCAAGGCATATCCTCCACCCCGCCAGAAAGTCCAGGAAGCCACATCCCAGCCTTGCTGGACACCCTCATCACAGCACTCATTACCTAGCGTTGAGGTTGTCCCTATCTGCTTCCATCTCTCCCATCCCACTGTGAATTCCCCAAAGTCAAAGACCAGACTGGCTACCCCTGTGTCCATAGCACTCAGTAGGGGCTCCACAGAGCAGGAATCAGACAAGGAGCAGTGATGGGTGGAAGGGTGGATGGATGGATGGATGGACCCATGGGTAGGTGAGTGGATGGGTGGATAGAAGGATGGATGGATGATGGATGGATAGGCAAATGGATTATGGATGGATGTATGGGTGGAAGGATGGATGGATGGACCCATGGGTAGACGAGTGGATGGGTGGTTAGAAGGGTGGATGGAGGGATGGATGAATGGAGGGATGGATGGAAGGAAGGAAGGTTGGATGGATGGACCCATGGATAGATGAGTGGATGGGTGGATAGAAGGGTGGGTGGATGGAGGGAGGGATGGATGGAGGGATGGATGGACCCATGGGTAGACGAGTGGATGGGTGGATAGAAGGGTGGATGGAGGGAGGGATGGATGGATGGGTTTTCGGCAGCCTAGAAAGTTCTTCCAGTGACAGTTTTGGGACAAAGGAATTCAATTCACTCCTGTATCTTCTCTCTCTTTTCCGGCTCCAATGGCTCCAGGTTGGACAAGGGTGTTGGGAGGGGACGGTCAGGCCAGATGAGCTACATGAAGGAGGCTAAGAGTCAGCACCACTCTTTGCCCTGGATTTCACAGCCCGGCCAAGGCTCCCTTGCTAGGGGCACAAGTAGTGAGAACAGGACCCATGGGAGCATCCTCAGAGCAGACAGGCCATCCCTGCTCTAAGACAACTGGTGCCAAGGGGCTGGCCTGGGGAGGGCCTGGGCCCGCCCTCTCTGCTAAGCCAGGGGCAGACAACGACCCGGAGCGGAGGAGAGAAGACAGACACACTGCCGAGTGGGCTTATCAGGCCGGATCCTCCTGGATACTTAACATCCCCTCTGCACGAGTGCAGGTGCATACACACAAAGGCCCCCCACCGCCGTCCGGCCGCAAGGCACCCTGGCTGCTTCAAACCACAGACCAGCCACCCCCCTCTGCTCTCAGAGTAGACCTCGCCCCCACCTTCTGCAGTAGATGTGAGATGATAGGAAGTAGGTGGTGCTCTCTACCCCTGGTTCCTGGCACAGAACTCCTGAAGCCGTTGTAAATTCCTAAGGGATAAAAGCACCAGGAGCGTGTCTCGTTCCGGGTGGACTCCTGGGTGGGGTTGGCCACCAGGAAGACCACGCCACGGTTAGAGGCCTGGAATTTTCGGCCCCTCCCCCACCCTCCAGAGAGGGGCTAGGGGCTGGAAATGGAGTTAAGGACTGATGGTGCCTCCATGAGGAGGCCTCCATGGAACCCCAATAGTAGAGGCTTCGGAGAGCTTCCGGGATGGTGAACGCATCCATGTACCGGGAGGGTGGTGCACCCCAATTCTACAGGGGCAGGAGCTCCTGCACCGGGGACCCTCCCTGACCTCACTCTATGTACCTCTTTACCTGGCTGTTCTGTCCATCTGTGTCCTTAGCATAGCCTTCAGTAAACGGGTAAACGGAAGTAAGTACTTCCCTGAGTTGCGTGCGCTGTTCTAGCACGTGACCAAATCCAAGGGGGACGAGGTCATGGCAACCTCCCGCTCGTAGCCAAGTCGAGACAGAAGTTGGGGGTACCCTGGGGACCTCCTGCTTGCCACCGGCACCTGAAGTGGGGGGCAGTCTTGTGGGACTGAGCCCTTCACCTGTGACGTCTGATGCTGCCTCCAGGGAGGTGGTGTCAGAATCGAGTGAGATTGTAGGACGCCCAGCTGATGTCACCAAATCGCGTGATGGGGTGCGGTGGGGGGGAACCCACACATCCGGTGTCAGAAGCCTTGTGAATGTTGTTATCGCTCGTGAGTAAAGGAGGGACGCCGGAGGAAGGCTGTGGGAGAGGTAAGGTTCGTCGTGCCCATTTCACAGAAAGGCTAACAGAGGCCCCACAAACCGAGTGGCTCAGTCAGGAGCCAGGATCCCTTGACGGGAACTGCCAATCACTCACCTACAAAATCCAAGAATCCCTTCGAGAGGAGCCCTGCAGGTGTCAGCATCCACCTGGATGTGCCCCTGGGGACCCACCCGTGGTGCCAAAGCTCATTTTCATTTGCTCCCAGGGCTCGTCCTGCAGAGGCTCCTTGAGCGCCTACTGTGCGCGTGGCGCTGCGTCCCGCGATGAAGATACAACAAGCAGCCACACCGAGGGCTCGTGGCGCCGGACGCCTTCAGCGCGTGAAGGTCACTCCTTCCCACCGAGACGAGGCCTGGAGGCAAACGTAGCCGATGCCACCAAGGGAAAACCAGGAAGAACAGGAACTTCCCGGACGGTAGGGGTGCAGCGCTCGCCCCTGATGGCTCGTCCTTCCTCACCCGGACGTCCCGGGGGGGCTCTAAACTTCATCTGTTGGCCTCGGCGTTTCCCCACGTCCTTGAAGACGCGTTGCGGAGGGAGGAGGCCTCACCAGTTCACCGTCCACTGGTCCACTTTCGTGGGGCACTCGTGTGGCTACAAATAACGCCCTGAGGAACAGAGCGAAGGGCTTCCAGACCGGGAATTACCCGGGCAGCTCACTTCCTGAACCGCACGGCGGACTTGGCCTCCAGCCAGCGCGGAGTTCGCCTTCCCCCCCTTCCAGAGGGCCACTCCCCTGTCCCCCCAACCTCCCCATCCCCCACCCCACCCCCAGTCCAGAGGGGTCTGTCGTCACCAGTGCCGTTGCGGATCTGAAGCTGGGAAGCGGCCTGCCCTGCCCCAGCGCTGGCCCTCTGACCCCACGAGGATGAGGTTTGCCCGAGGGCCTCTTGCCGGTTCCCCGGAGCCTGGCTGGGGCTGGGGCTGGGAGGCTGGGAGGCCTGCTTGCCTGAGAAGCCCGCAGAGCCGGGTCCATGGCCTTGGCCAGCGGCTTCCTAACCTGTAAATGGAGACGACGGGGGGGGGGGGGGGGGGGGCGGTCACGAGAGAACGCGTGGACGGCGGGCACCAGCAGGGACGGGCCACTGCACCATCTCCTCTCACAGCCCATCCCCCCGGGCTGGCCCGATTCAGGGGGACGGGCTGTTCCCTGGTCCGGGGCCGCTCCAGCCTCTTCCCAGAACAGCAGCGGATCAAATGCGCTGGGCTCCTGGCCTTTGTCAGCGACTTATTTATTTCCCTGTGCCTGGCAGGAGTTTCCATGTAACTAGAGAAGCCTTTTTCAAATTATATGTTCCCTCCACCGGCCACGCGGTTTGGAGGCTGGGGAGAGAAGGGGGTGTGTCAAGATCCTCGTGTCTCAGAACCTCGTCCTATTTCAGAGGCCCAGGGCCCCATCGAGGGGCCGCCTAGCTCTTCAGAAGGGCAGAGGCCAGAGAACCCCGCCAGCTCCGGGAGGCCAAGCACTGTGGCCAGGGAGCCAGGCCCCAACTCAGGGGAGGCTTGGGTCGCCCATCTGTTTGCTCTCTCCCACACTCAGTCACTGGCCCCGTGTCCCTGGTGTCCTCGGTGTTGGAGCCCGGCCAGGGGTGGGGCGGGGGCTGGGGACTGACAAATAAATCAGACAAAACCCTCTCGCCAAGTTACCGTCGGGCTCTGGAGGAGAGATGGGCACCAGAAACCTGTAATTACATGCACACAGTTGTTGAAAATATATTTTTTGAGCGTTTATTATGGGTCACAAACTGAGCTGAGAGGTTCCCATTATGAGAATTCCGTGAGCTGGGACTGAGTCTGTCCTGGGCCCTTGCTGGCTGAGCCAAACAGAAGTCCTTCCACCCAGGGTCACACCGGAGCCGCCAGCAGGAGCCCAGGGCGAACGCGGGACCCCTCCGGCTCAGCTGATGTCCCACAGGACCCGCAAGGAGGCCAGGGCGCTCCAGGGCTTCCATCAGGGCCAGAGACAAAGGTCCCTTGGGCCCCTGGAGCAGGGTCACGCCTGTCCTGGGGGAGCCCCTTGCAGCAGAAGGGCAGGAAGCAGCTGTGGGAAGCCGGGGGCGGGGGCAGCGGTCACCTCCACGGCCCAGCATCTGCGGGAGCCAGGGCGGGGATGCCGCTGCTACAGGGAACAGCTGGGGCTAAGGCCCAGCCAGGCTCCAGGGCCAGACGATGCCCACTGGTGGGTGCTGCCCCGTCCCATACCTGCTCCAGCCCAATGCCACAGTGAGGTGCTGGCTGGCAGGCACGGAGGCAGGGAGCCCCTCTCAGATGCGGCCCGAACTGCGGCCGTTCCTGGAGGGTGAGGTGGAGATTGCGGGGCAGAGGGTGGAGGGACAAAGAGGCAACCGCACCCCAGAAACACCGAGACCAGCTTTTAAAGGCAACGGAGCGAGAGGCGGCAGGATCTCGTTCCTCGCCGACTTCCCTGTGTCCATCTTCCTGCTTTAACCGTGTTCCAAGCCGAGGCACCCACTCCCTAGGTGGACGATCCAGGTGACCAGGTGACGCAGCAGAGAGAAAGACGAGGGAGGTAGACGAGAAAGATCTTTCTCCAGCCTGAACCCCACAGTGAGAGCTCGGGCAACGGCTGCAAGTAGTGAGCCCAGCGTCTCTAGGAGGAATCAAAGTGCCCCTGGATGCTCGGAGGCCAAGAAGCCAGGAAAGGAGTCTATAAGGGGATGGGGATTATAACAAGGCGCCAAAGAGGCCTCCTTGGTGCCGCTTCCAAGGTTCAGAGCCACCCGAGGCTTCTGGACAGACCAGAGAGTGCCCAGGAGCCCCCAGGGCGCTGGACAGCAGCAGTAAAGGCTGAGCACCGCCCCACGCCAGGCGCTATGCCGGACAGGAGTCCTTCTCTGCTCGTCTCAACACTTGCAAAGCACCGATTACCCTTCCACGTAAGAGATGAGGAAGCCGAGGGTCAGGGACGTGAATGACCCCCCAGGATCGCACAGCTCCCTGGGGCAGAGCCAGGACGTGGACCCAGATCTGGCTGAGCCCTGCCCTCCGGTGGTTCCCGCATGGAGGAGTCGTTAGGGAGCACCGGACCCATGCTGGTCCCTGGCGGGACGCAGGGACTTGGAAAGCGGAACAGGTGAACACCTGCCCGCCTGCCCGCACTCCAGGCCACCTGCTCACCTGGCCTCCACGCGAGCATTTCACACGTTTGCCTGGGTCGCTTATGACCTGACATCTCGTTTCCAGGACAAATTTTGACCAAAGCATCGCTTCAATTTCTCTCCCTCCTTCTTCAGTGGCGAGCCACAGCCACTGACCCCAGGCCCAGGGGAAGGGCCAGGGGTTTACAAGCAGCGGAGGCGAGTCCTGGGACCGCGGCCACAGAGGGGAGATGGTGATACAGAATCCTGAGCAGCCAATTTGTCCCAACTGATACCTGTAGAGCAGGCCGCCGAACAACTTCCAAACGTGCATTTCAAGGCCACGTGGAACGTTCACCAACACAGAGCAGCTCCCGGGCCACGAAACGAGTCTGGATACGCTTACCAAAACCACGCAGAGAATTCCTCTCTCATTGACTCAGAATAACGAAACAATCTAGGAAAGGTCCGAATGTTGGGAAATTTAAAAAAACACACAGCGAAAGAAGCCTGTGAGTCAAAGAAGAAATTCAGGGGAGGCGAGAAAATATTTTCAACGGAATGGAAATGAAAATATGTGTCAAAATCTGTGGGAAGCAGCTAACACAGGGCTTAGAAGGAATTTTATGGTTTTCAGTGTGTATATATATATACATGTATATATATGTATGTATTTTTTAAAGGTTTTGTTTTTTAAGTCTATTTATTTATTGTGTGTGTGTGTGTGTGTGTGTGTGTGGGAGAGAGAGACAGAGAGAGAGAGAGAGAGAGAGAGAGAGAGAGAGAGAGAGAACATATGAGCAGGGGAGGGGCAGAGAGAGAGAGAGGGAAAGAAAGAATCCCAAGCAGGCTCTAGGCTCTCAGTACAGAGCCCATCACGGGGCTCGATCCCATGAACTGTGACATCATGACCTTAGCAGAGACCAATAGTTGGATGCTTAACCACCTGAGTCACCCAGGCACCCCAAGATTTTGTTTTTAAGTTATCTGTACACCCAGCATGGGGCTCACACCTACAACCCTGAGATGAACACCACACGATCCATCGACTGAAGCAGCCAAGTGCCCCTCGGTGCTTATATTTTTAAAATAACAAAGATTTAAAGCCAGTAATCTAAAGAAGCCAGAGAACAGGGCGCCTGGGTGGCTCAGTGGGTTAAGCGTCCAACTTCAACTCAGGTCATGATCTCGCGGTTTGTGGGTTTGAGCCCCGCGTCGGGCTCTGTGTTGACAGCTTGGAGCCTGGAGCCTGCCTTGGATTCTGTGTCTCCCTCTCTCTACCCCTCCCCGCCTCAAAAATAAATAAACATTAAAAAAAAAGAAGCCACCCCAACACTTAGTGGCTTAAAACAATAATTAAAAATAATAGAATCCAGAGAGCAAATTAAACTCACTGTAAGCAGGAGACTAGAAATAAAGAGAGAAAATTAATGAAATGGAAAATAATAGAGAAAATTATAGAATACAAAATATCAGCCCCCCAGAGACATCCATACCTTGATCCCCGGAATCTGGGAATGTGTTACAATAGGCGGCAAAGGGGAATCGAGGTCACGGCTTAAATTAAGCCTGCTGAAACAGAGAGATTATCCTGGACTATTCCAGTGGGCCCCGTGTAATCAATCACAAGGGTCCCTAAAGGTGGAACAAGGAGGCAGAGGTTCCGAGGGATGAGATCAGAGCAGGGCTGAGCCCCCCATCCCAGGCTCTGAAGAGGGAGGCAGGGGCCGCAAGCCAAGGAGTGCGGGCCGCCTCTAGAGGCTGGAAGAGACCGGGAGGGACTCTCCCCAGGAGCCTCCAGAAAGGAAGACAGCCCTGCAGACACCTTGATTTTAGCCCCGTGAGACCCACGTCAGACTTCTGACCTTCAGGACCATAAGGTGATACATGAGTGTCGCTGGGCCCTAAGTCATTTCGCTACAGCGGCAACAGGAAATGAATACAAAAATCAACAAAGTCAATCATTGGTTCTTTGAAAAGATTAATAAAATAGCCAAAGCCTGGGTGACGCTGATCAAGGAAAAGAAAAAGAAACACACACATACACACAAATTAGCAATACTAGGAAAGTAGAAACGTGATTACAGACTCCCAACCTACATTAAAGGATCGTAGGGGAACGTTGCAAAAAACTTCATGTCGACACATTTGATGGCTCGTGTGAATCAGACAAACTCCTTGAAAGCCCTAACTTACCAAAACTGGCCCAAGAAGAACACAGAAAATGTAAAGACCCTCGTACCTATTTTAAATAGAATTTGTAATTCAAACTTCCCTTCCTCAAGGGAAACTTGGGCCTTGTTGGCCTCACCGGCGAACTATCTCAAATATTTAAGGAAGAAACAACACGATTATTACAGAAACCCTTCAGACACCAGAGGAGGAAGGAACACATCACAGATTGTTCTAACGACGTAGAGCCATCTTGATACTTGAACTTGACAAGGACCTCACCCGAGAGCGAGAGAGCGAGAGAGGAGATCACACTACAGACCAATACCGTTCTTGAACGTGGATGCGAACCCTCACCACAATGATAAGCCCAGCAAAATACACAAAGAATAACGAAGCGTGACAAAGTGGGCTTTTTTCCAGGAATGCTAGCTTGATTTAATATTCAAAATCAATCAGTGCGATTCACTTCATTACCAGAATAAAGGATTTTTTTTTTTTTAATTTTTTTTTCAACGTTTATTTATTTTTGGGACAGAGAGAGACAGAGCATGAACGGGGGAGGGGCAGAGAGAGAGGGAGACACAGAATCGGAAACAGGCTCCAGGTTCTGAGCCATCAGCCCAGAGCCTGACGCGGGGCTCGAACTCCCGGACCGCGAGATCGTGACCTGGCTGAAGTCGGATGCTTAACCGACTGCGCCACCCAGGCGCCCCTCAGCCCGTCTCTAAGTGCCAGTGTCACCATCATCCGTGCAGAAAACCCCAGGGAATCTACAGTGTCCACCAGGCCCGGCCTCACGGAGGGGGAGATGGTCCCAGCATTGAATGGGGCAGCCAGGAAGGCTGAACTTGGGGAGAAGGCTGCAGGGGCTGCTTCTGCCCAGAAGGCCACCGAGGATGCTGAGTTATTTTAAGGCCAATTGGGCCGGGGTTTCTGTGGTGGCCAGGCTTGTTCTGTTTGGGAAATCAGAAAGCAGCAATTGAAGACAGCTCCTTGGCAGGACGGCTGGGCTCCGCTAATCCCGCTCCCTGGCCCCGGATGCTTGGGCCGAGGGCAGGGAGCCCACTGCCAGGTTCTTAGGGTAGGCGCTGGAGGGGCAGGGGGACAGGGGCTGGCTGTGTGGAGGGCTTCGGCCCAGATCCCTTTCATCCCCAAGTTGCACTCCGCCCCCACCACCCCGGGGTAGGGGAGGGACCGTTGTTCAGCCAGAGCCATTCCCACCGGGAGGGGTGAGTGAGTGGGTCTCCAGAAGGAGAATCGGGCCCACGTGGCTGGCAGGCCAGGTCCTGCCGAGTTCACCCTGTCAGGCGCCCCTGCCTTGCCTCAGTGCCTGGATCTGAACCCAAGACCCTCACAGGCAGGCACCAGGCCTGGGGTACTTAACAGGAACCTCCACGCTCAAGGGCACCGGCCTGGGGGGTGAGCACTGGTCCCAGAGTCCCCAGCTGAGGTCTGCCCTCTGTAGGAAACTGCCACTGAACTCCCAGGAAGAGAGGGGTATCTTCCCCCCCACCCAGCTCCCCAGGGCCCTTTCTGGGCTCCCAGTATCATAGCCCTTGTCACACCAGTGGCAAAATTGGTTTCAGAGTCCGGGTCCCCTGCCCCCGGAGCTGCCCAGGGCTCCCATCTGCAGCCCAGCCCCAAATGCAAAGCTTAGCATAGATGAGGCCCATGGAAAACATGGAAAATGGTCCTCAGATTGAACCAGACTCACCCCACCCCCACCCCGGGCCAGTGGGCCAGCAGCCCACCCAGCGCCTAAGACAGAGGGACGCCTGGGTTTCAACTGGGACAAGGGCCCAGAGCAGATGAATCTTAATGCTGGAGCCAGAACCAGAGGGAGAGTCAGGCGGCCACCCGCTCTCGGCCAGAGCCCCCACCCCTCCAGCCCAGCCCGGCAATTCTGCCCACTGGCCGCGCTGGGTCACCTCCCCCAGCCGGCCACCAGGGCCCTGTCACCACAGGAGTATCCGTGGCAGACGGTCTCCCTTTCAGCTGGCACAGCCACCAGCCGGGCTCGAACCTCCCACCTCCCCTCCAGCTCTCTCGCCCTCAGTCTGAGGGTTTGCAGGAGGACTTTGGTGACCCAGGACCATCCCTCCATCTGAAGATCCTTAATCGCGTCTGCCAAGTGTCTTTTGTCCTGCAAGGTAATAGACTCACAGGCTCTGGGGATTAGGACGTGGACCTTGGGGGGAAGGGGGGTGCCGGGGAGAGCCACCCCGACAGCGTGGGCATTCAGTAAGGGGGTTAGAAAGGACTTACGGGGTGTTGGGGGAGTGCTGGGGGATGTGGGGGGCCTGAGGAGGCGGGGGTCTGCTCCGGACCGGCCGCTGGCAGGAAGGGGGGTTCTGGGTGACCCTCATCCACAGGGAAGGGAGCCCGGTCCTGCCCGGAGCCGGGGCTGGTGAAGCAGCCGGTGCTCCTGCAGCCGGGCCGGGGAGGTTTGGTCCTTCTGTGGCCTGGACGATGTTCATGCGGTCGTCCGTGTTCAGTGATGACCCAGGGGTCTTGTCTTCGTCTTGATGATCCGTTAGCGGCCTTGTTGGACGCTGATATTCCGTGTAAGTGTCTACGTTCCACGGGAGGACAAGCTGTTTGCTCTGAAGAGGGAGGGTTCTCCGGAGAAAGGGAAGGGCCCGAATGTTCAGGAATTTTCCCGAATGCACCGCATGCTGGGATGGGGGGCTCCGGGGTGGACACGACGGATGGGCCAAGCTCTGCACTGAGGCCCCCCCAGGTCCCCTGGACTTCCTGTGGGGGTCAGGGGCCAGGCAGTCTGGGTGGACTGGAATCCTGGGTGGATGGGGCCGGAGGACATTCCCAAGACGAGAGGTTCAAGGTTGGATCATACCAAGGAGGTAACCTCTTGGTACCAGCTTGTGGAGGTGGGCTCCATTCAGACAGTGCCCTCCTGAAGGGAGCTGACACTTCCAGAGTCCAAAGGAAGAGTCTGGAACCTCCTAAGAGAGACACAGCCAAGGACAACGTTCCCGCCAACCCACCCGGCCCTGGCCTGGGGCCAGCGTGGAGGCCTCAAGGCCTTCCCAGCTCCCACAGCCTCCTCTCACGCCACCTGTCACTCCTGTGCGCCACACCCACGTGTGGCACACAGGTGCGATGTCCAGGGGCAACGGCCGTGCGTAAATCCCAGGTGTGGCACACGGGCGAGGCGTGCCTTTGTCGGAATAGCTCTCGGGTGCCAACTCCGTGCGGAGCTCCGCAGGGCACCTGCATCACTTGTGAGACGTTCGCTGAACACCTGCTGTGGCCCCAGCCCTGTGCTGCGCCCTGGGGACCCAGCGCCCCCGCTCCGTCATTAACAGGTGCTTGCCGGGGGGGGGGGGGTGCGGAGGGACCCGCACATCCAGTGCCATCCACCGGAGCCTCTGAGACAAGGGGTCAAGTCCAAGAAGCTGAGGTGCCGAAGGAGAGCCGCTGTCGCGTCATCGCTACTCAGAAACCCGTATTTTCCCTTCGCGTCACCAAATGCGGCCCGGCGCCCACCTTCTTGATCTGGAATAACAGCTGGGGTCCCCTGGGTAGGCGAGGCTGGGAGTCACGTTTGTTGTGCTTTTTCCGTTATTATTTATTTTATGTATATTTTTTTTTTGTAACTTTTTAAGCACCCTACGGGAGGAAAGTGAATCCTGGAGCACCGGCCAATGTCCCAGGAGCCCCCGGGCGGCAGCCCGGGAGTTGGGGGAGCAGGGCGCAGCTGAGCTGCAGGCGACCAGCTTCCAAACCTGGCCTTGCTGTATAAACTAGCCTCCTGTGGCCCCTCTAACAAGTGGCCACACACTTTCGGGCTTTAAACAAATCATTCTCTCGCGGTTCTGGAGGCCGGAAGCGGGCAGGGCGGCATTCTTTCTGGAGGCTCAAAGAGAATCTGTCTCGTTACTTTCTTCCAGCTTCTAGAGACCACCTGCATTCCGTGGCTTGTGGCCTCCGCCCCCCTCGAAGCCGCAGGCGTGCCACCTCCCTATCCCCCTCTGTCTCTGTCCCTCCGTGCCACTCTTTTCTTACTCTGGCCCTCCTGCCTCCTTCTGAGAAGGATCCTTGTGATGTCAAGGGCGCCCACTGGATAATTCAGGGCCATCCCTCCATCTGAAGATCCTTCATCACATCTGCAAAGCGCCTTTTGCCCTGCAAGGTAATAGACTCACAGGCTCTGGGGATTAGGACGTGGACATCGGCGGGGAGAGGGCGTGTGGGTTACCCGCCCGGCACACGGTGTGACACTGGGTAAGTCACTGCACATCGCTGGCCTCTGTCTCTCTGTCTGCCCTGACTGGGTGGGGGTCTGCAAGGATGCCCCCCCACGCACACACAGAGGCCTGAGTCCGCGGGTTTGCACCCTGTCCCACAACAGAGACTCACCCATCAGAGAACTAAATTCCGCACAGGGCTATAGATTTGCAAAGCGCTTTTCTTACGTGCCAGGCACTGAGCAACAGCTTGTAAAACATCTTTCAACGACTCCATCAACAATGAATAAGTAAGAACACAAACTTGTGAAATCAGCAAGCGTGACCATCCCCATTGTGGAGACAGGAGCCTGAGGCTCGGAGGAGCGGAGAGGTCACTCGACAAGGGACTGAGTCTTGGTCTCCTGGGTGCAGGAACTGTGCCCTTCGGCTCCGGGACAGTCCAGGCACACAGTGGGCGGGGGCACAGTGGGCGAGGGCCTCGTCTGCTCACTTAGAGAAGAAAGAAAGGAAATAGAAGGTCAACCAGCTGCTGTGGCAGGGACAGGGGCCTCACCTGAGCCTCCTGGTGGTTTCCCACAGCCTCACGTGACCCTCGGAACGTCTCTGTCTCTCACACACACACACACACACACACACACACACACACGAGGTCGCTGGGGTTTCCTGCCAGGCCCCAGGGGACACACTCAGCTCTCACTGAGTTGCTGAAAGAGGCAGAGGGGCATCCTGGGAGCACAGCCACCGCCATGCCCTCCAGGAGCTCCAGGGGTCAGCTTCATTGTCACTGTTTACCCCCCGTCCTAGACCCCTGGGGGGAGAAGAGCTCAAACCCCCAAACAGCCAGACATAGGGGCTTTAAAACAAAGGGTCTTGGGGGGCACCTGAGTAGCTCAATCGCTTAAGCATCCAACTTCGGCTCAGGTCATGATCTCATAGTTCCTGAGTTCGAGCCCTGCGTCGGGCTCTGTGCCGACAGCTCGGAGCCCGGAGCCTGCTTCGGATCCTGCGTCTCCCTCTGTCTGCCCCTCCCCTGCTCGTGCTCTGTCTCTCTCTCTGTCTCAAAAATAAATAAAACATTAAAAAAAATTTTTTTTTAATTAAACAGAGGGTCTTGGGTTCAAATACGGGCTCTGTCCTTTCTCAGTGCGTGGTCTCGGGCGTTTTTCAAACAATTTTTTTCATGTTTATTTTTGAGAGACAGAGAGACAAATGTGTGATGACACGTATCTACCATCGTGTCATAGGTGTGACCCAAATAAGGGACGCGCTAAAGGGACTGTTTACAGAGGCGTGGGCAGGTTCAGGGGCACCCAGAGGCTGTGACTGCAGGAAGCTACTCCCATCCGTGGAGCTGGAAGAAAGAAAAGAGGAGACGGTGTTTCACACGGAAGCCCGCGGGACCTACAGCTGTGGTGGGGCCTCCCGGCCAGAGTGACGGTCACAGGGGGCACAGCCAGTGCCTGCAACGCTGCACATGGGCAGTGGGAATCTGATCCCCAGCTGCTGCTTCCATTAGCCAGCCCCAACCGGCTGGGTTGCCATCCATCCATCGGGGTGGGCGCAGAACCCCGCGGTGAACGGCTCTGGGGAGAAAAGTGACAAGCGATCAGTAGTGTTCATTATGGGGCCACTCGTCAACACCTCATTGGCACCTTCAAAGTACCTAACCACTGGGGACGCTTTGGGGGAAGAGAAGAGACAAGTCCCCTCTCTCAGGGAATTCACATCCTCGTGGACAAACTCAACCGTAAAGAAATGACCAACGATAGAATATAACTCCAAGTGCAAACATTAGGAAGAAAACCAAAGCAGGGTGAGGGAACAAAAAAGAAGGGGCAGCTGTTTGAGAGAGTCCAGAGAACATGCTGGAAATTCCCAGGACACACTCCCTGCATGCATTTGCTCCAGCTGGTGCCTCTGTCCAGATGGCCTCTCCACCTTCTGGACGCCCTGGCCCGCCGCCCACGCAGAGTTTCTTGTCCCTGGACCCTGGCAAAGCCCATCAGCACACTCCCTCTCCTGGCCTCCACTCACCAGGAAGGGCTGCTGGCTCACCTCTCCCATTTTTCGAGAAATGTTGATTGATTGATTGATTGATTGATTGATTTTGGGAGAGAGAGAGAACAAGCAGGAGACCGTCAGAGAGAGTGGGAGAGACAGAATCCCAAGCCCACTCTGGCCTCGAACTCACGAACTGCGAGGCCACAACCTGAGCCGAAATCAAGAATCAGCTGCTCAACCGACTGAACCCCCCCCCAGGTGCCCCCCAACCTGTCCCAGTTTAACGAGGGCAGGTAGCTTAGCTTCAAACAAGCACCATCTGGGGAGCCTGGGGGGCTCAGTTGGCTAAGCATCCGACTTGGGCTCAGGTCACCGTCTCACGGTTGGTGAGCTCGAGACCGGCTTTGGGATTCTCTCTCTGCCCACTGCTCGCTCATGCTCGCTCTCTCTGTCTCTCTCACAAAAATTAAAAAATGAAGCGTATTAAAAACAAGTACAATCATGGGAGAGAAAGGTAGGCTTTCGTCCTGATTACAGACAGAAATATTTGCATAGTTGCATTTCAAAACTTAAAACCATCACTGCACCTTAAAACACACAAGGACCAGTAACCACGTGGGGAGGCCCCAGCCTTGCGCCCTGCTCTGATGGTTCATCCTGCCAGAGAAGTGCTAGCCACCCTCACCCCTGTCCCCCTCCCTCTCCCACCAACACAGTGTCACAAAGGAGAGGAGGTGGACCTTTGTAAACAAACAAAGGGTGAAAAGACCCCCGTCCTCTGGGCTTTGGCGCCCGGGCCGCTGGATATTTCAATCAGGACAGCACTTCTCAAACTCCCCCCGAGCTTGGGAATCACCTGCGGAGCTTGTCCACACCCTGCTTTTAGGCCCCAGCCCTGGATCCTCTAAGTCTGGGGTGGGGCCTGAGAAGGTGCATTGCTCACACGTGACCCCCACGGAGCAGGTGGGGCCACCCTTGGAGAACCAGAGCCCCGGGGAGTGCAGGTGCTGCGACAGCATTTGTCAGCCCCCGTCCCTGCCCCCTCGGCCAGCCGGCAGACCCCGAGCCCCAGGGCAGGGACTTGGATCTGAGTGTCTGGGTTTTCCGCCCGGTCCGCAGCGCCGCGCACAGGCCTAGGCTCGAGGAGAGGGCGCTCGGCGGGCGTTTAGGGACCGCCGAGGGGTGGGTTCCTGGGTGGCCGGAGCGCCCCGTCCCCGGCCGGTCACCGCCTACAGCCCGCCCAGCGCACCGGGTGGGGGGTCCGCGGAGGGCGCCCCGGCCCACTCCACCCCACCCCCGGCTCCCAGCTGGGGCGAGCCCCTGCCACCAACCCACCCCACCCCCACCCCCACCAGCGGCCTCGGGGCGCCTCCTCCCGCGGGTCTCCCGGCAGCGGCCGGCCCGGGCGGCGGTGGCCGTGACCGCGTCCGGCGCCCCTGCGCGCGCCCGGAGGCGGGGCGGGGCGGGGCCTCCGCGGCCCCCTCCCCCGGCCCGGGCTCCAGCTCTGCGCGGAGGCAGCGGCGGCGGCGGCGGCGGCGCGGGGACCAAGGTGAGCGGCGGCGGCGGCGGGTCCCGGAGGCCCCGCGGGGGGAGGGGCCCGGGGGGTTCGGGTGGGGGGGTGGCCCGCGCGCCCCTGCGGGTGGCCGGGGCCGGCGGCGCGGTGTGTGTGTGTGTGTGTGTGTGTGTGTGTGTGCGCGCGCGCGCGCGTCACGCCGGGTGCGGGGACAGGGGATGGGACAGGGGTTGGGCGGCCCCCGGCAGGGGGCTCCAGCCTCACCCACTACCGGTACCCCCGACCTCCCCGCTCCTCTCTCTGGGTCTCTCCCCCTCGCCGCTACCCACCCCCCCACCTCGCCCCGTCCCGCCCCGCCCCCTTCTCGTCTCTATCTCTGACTTTCTCTCGGTCTCTGTGGGTGGGTCTCTGCGCATCCGTCCAGCTGGGCGTCCAGCTGCCTTGTTTCCTGATCTTCCTTCCCCAACGCTGCCCCCGCCCCACGGCAGCCCTTCCCCTCCCTTTACAGTGCCCCCCTTAATAGAGCAAACAAAGATGGTAAAGGGAGGGAGGCACCTCCTTTCCCAGCCCTGTCCTGTTTCGGCGTGGGGCCCCACCCCTCTGGCCTCTGGCCTGGGCCTCCCGCCACCTTCCTGCGGGGAGCTGGCCCTGCAGAGCCGTGGGGGGGGGGGGGGGGGGTCGGTCTGGGAAGTAGACACATCTGAGGGCAGAGACCCCGGGGCGGAAGCACATAGGGGAGCCCCCCTCCCATCCCGTGAGAGACAGCACACGGGGCAGACCCGCCTGGCTCTGAGTCTGGGCCTCTGGCAAAATCAGACCGTGCCCTGGACCCTGTTCACAGGAGCAGGGCCTGACGCTTTCTAAGATTGTTTCCAATGGAGCCAAGGTAGGGGAGAACTGGCTGTGCTTGGGCAGAGTCCCTGGCGCCTGGGGGCGGGGGAGGATCGCGGGGTGTGGTGATGGCCCTGCCCAGCCAGGCCACTTCCTGTGGGTGGCCTCCATTGCCCCACCCGAGCCGTGGGGCAGCAGTGAGAACCGCGGGCAGCTGCCGGCAGGATGCATGGAGTGGCCATTGCTGTGCAGGTGATTCGCGATGCTTTTGGAGGAAGCCTGGCTGTGTCGGAGTTTCCCCGGGATCCCAAACACCACTCCCTGGACTGCATCTGGAGGGGGCGGGGGGCTCCCTGTGGCCCTCGGACCTCCTCCTGCACCAGGCCCAGCCTGAGAACCCTTCCTGGAGGGGTAAGCTGGGTCCCCTTCAGCGACAGTGCTTGACAACATGCCAGTTCCTGGGCTCTCGTCCTGACCTCTGATGGGGGCACCAGGAATCCATAGCTCACAACTCATCCCCTCCCCCGCCCTGCATACATACAAGTGTGAACACCGACGTGTGGTGGCTTTGGATGAGGGCACGTAGTTCCCTCTGGCCGGTAGGCAGTGGGGGGGGACCCAAGAGCAACGCAAGCAACCCAAGGCGTGGTCTCGCTGTGTCCCTGAGCAAGGCACTCCCCCTCTCTGAGGCCAAGTCCCCATCAGTCCGCAGGTTATGGCCTCCCAAGGGTCCTTCCTGCCAAATGGTCTGGGATTCTGAGCTGCTTGCTGAAACTGTGGGGGCAGAGGGGGGGCTCTGGAGTCAGGCAGACCTGGGTCGGCACCCCAGGGCCACCGCTCTACCCAAGTCACTGCCTCTCAGGGCCTCCATTTTTCCATCTGAAAACTGGAAACCATAATATTACCCACTACTTACAGGGATGCCAAAGAGGCATAATGCCCGACACATCACAAGCCCACCGTGAACATGGCCTACGTCGTGAGAGGGGTCGGCACTCTCTGTGTTTCGGCGAGTTTAACTATCTGGTGACGGGGAGATTCGCGTGGACTTAATTTCTCATAAGCAGGGAAAGCGGCCTGTGCGGAAACATTTGTTAGCTAATGGATTTTTCTGTTTCTAATGGATGGATTAAAAGGCCTGGGGATATGGTCGAGCAGAATTGCCTGGGCAGAGTCAGGCAGCGTTTTATGGGACCCGACTGGGCTGCTGGTGCCAGATCTCTCTCGATGCAGGCCCTGGGAGGTAACACCCGGGTCCCCCGGGGGACTCCCGGCAGAGCCAGGAGGGGCTGGGGTGAGGAGAAGGAAGGAGAAAGACTGGGGCCCTCTCCACGTGCCCCGAGTGCTGGGCGTTCACAGACATGAACAAAATCATCTTCTGGGACATCTGTGAGGAGAGCGGGCTCCCAAGATACCCATAGAGGGGCAGAAAAGGTCATTCATCCATCCATTCATTCATTCATTCATTCACTTGCTTACTCCCACCGGCCTTCTCCAGGCCTGGCAGAGGGCAAGGGGGTCCCCACTAAGGCAAAGAGACCCACACAGAAAGGGGGAGGCCACCGGCGCCATTTGGATGGGGAGCTCTAGGGTCAGGCTGTGGTGTCACTGGTCCTCAGGGTCACACAGCAGGATCAGGACGCCCTGCTCCAGGACTCACCCTGAAGCACGGTGGCCCAGGGCTGCCTGTGGAGGAAGGCCAGCCATCCCCCAAGTCAGAGTCGGGAGATACACATTCGACTCTTGGACTGCTTTGACGATGTGGGTTTAGTGGAACGAGAAGGTGACTTCCTGGTGACACTATAACCCTCTGTTTGCCTTTTAACCACATCCCTCTTACAGGTCTCAACACTGAATCTCAGGGGGGGACCACACGGCGGGATGGGGACTTTGAGGTCTGTGAGCACAGTTCTGGTGACTCAGGGATCCCTCAGTCTCGGACACAGCTCTGGGGGGCTGGGAGGAGGAGCCAGCCAGGGCCAGAGAGGGGCTGCAAAGGCCGGGGACCCCAGAGTCAGGCCCACCTGCTGTAAATCCTGGCGGCACCATTTAATAGCTGTGTGGCCACGGGAAACCTGCCTAACCTCTCTGAGCTTCAGTTCTGCAGTTTGCATGATGTAGATTGGCATAAACTGTTTAGGTGATTACAACCATGGGCTCTGGAGCCAGGCTGCTTGGGTTCGAGTCCCGGCCCACCCGCCCCTGGGCTGGGTGACATTGGTGAGTCACTAAACCTCCGTCTGCCTTCGTTTCTTGGGGACAGTTGTGGCAGTCACCGCAGAGGGTTGTTGCAAGGACCTCGTGACGTCGTGTAGGGCCCTGAGAGGGGACAGTGCCCTGTGCCAGTGCTGAAGAGTGCTGTCATACAGCGACAGCATCTCACCGTGACCGCGAGCGCTCAGGCGCCATGGAGTCACCGTCAGCGTCGGTGTTGATGTCGGTGTTGATGGCCGCCTCTGGGTCGCGGGAGGACTCGGCGCCTGGCACAGGGAAACCTTCGGCTGACGCTTGTGCCCCTCTGTACCCTCCGGGCCAGCAGAGAGGACAGAGGTGGAATTCACTGTCGCGTCGCCACTGACCGTCTACACACAGGGGCAGGTGGGGGTGGGGACGCCGGGGCCAGGTCCCTTCTGAAAGGACGATCAGGAAAATGCATGCAGCTCGTTTCAACACAGAATATTGCTCTCCTCAGTTCTGACCCCAGGGCGTGGGCTTCTGTCTGGAAAGAAAGGGGGGGCTGCTGTTTCCTGAGCACCTACTATGTGCCGGGTCCTGTGCACAGACCTCCCCAGGCACCACCCCATTCACTCCTTCCAGCCAGCCCAGAAGGTGATCGTGGTCATCCCCAATTAACAGATAGGCAAACTGAGGCTCAGAGAGGCCAAGTGGTTGCCGAGAGACCAAGGAGGGCAGCAAGGAGGGAGGGGCGGGGCTCAAACCTAGGGTCTCTGGCCGGTGGTGCGCCTGCCCCCGTTCACCCCATCCCGCTACCTGCCTCAAGGTGAGAGACTGTCACCGAGGCACCTTGCCATCAGGAGCTACCACAGTGGGGCTCCTCTGACCCCAGCAGAAGTCTTGCTCATTTTCCGGAAGGTTCTTTAGGCTTTGCTTTCTATGCCATCAGCTGAACCGGTTAAGAACCTTCTGTGTGTTGCCAAAGCAGTTTCTCCAGCAAAACCAGTCTGCCTGGAGCCCAGAAGAGAGCCCGGGAGGAAAGACCGTGGGGAGGGAGGACCCAGGCTGGGAGGGTGGCCCCCATTCAGCACCAGAAGACCCACATTCTGGTTCTGGTCCTACCACAGACCCTTTGAATCTGAGGGGTTATTCTCTGTGCCTCACTTTTCAAATCTGTGAAATGGAAATTTTGATTCCCACCCTGCTTGGTTCTCGGGAAGGGATGGGGGGGGGGAGTAAGGTAAAGCTACGAACTAATAATAGTCAACACACAGGCAGCCCTTGAGATGCACTTGGAAGACAGCTTGCAAGTTTACATATTTGCCCCCATTTCACCCGCCGAGGCCATCGTATGAGCCCGTTGTACAGATGGGGAAGGCGAGGCACAGGGAGGTCAGTCTCTCGTCTAAGGTCACGCAGCTGGTCAAGCCTTTGGGTCTGAGTGAGATGGACTGAAAGCCAGCCAGTGAGGCCACTTATTGATGATAGGCATGATGCCCCTGCTTGATTATCTCCTGTGACAGGGAGCTCACTACCTTAAGAGCCCCCAGGATTATCAGTCTCAGACTTCAGTAGGTGGTGGGTGATCCTTGGGACAGTAGTCTCAGCGTGGAGAGGGAAGGCTGGGAGAAGACCCCGAGCTTGGCTTTGGCCATGCTGGGTTAGGGGTGCTGGGAGGCCCAAGGATGGAGAGACGGGGAGCTGTGGCTTCCGCTCTGTTATGAAATGGGGGTAAGAACCGCACGGCACAGGGCTACTGGGGACATAAATGAGGGGATGTGATGTCGCCTATCTGGCAGGGGCTTGAACCGTGGCAGCTCTTATTACTGTTGTGTGGTTGTGGTTGCTGTTATTAGCAGTAGGAGTATTATTATTCAGGTCCTGTGTCCCCAGTAAAGTCACGGACCCCTGCGAACAGGGGCCAGGCTCCGTATGTCCCTGTGTCCCACCCTGAGACACGCTCAGTAATATTTATTGACTGGATTCCTGATGTTCAGCGCCCTCCAAATGGAAGGTGCCCATGTGGGCGAGGCGCTGGGAGACCCTGCATTTGTATAATTTCACCTTGTTCCCCACGACTGGGGGGGGGGTCATCCCTTCCATTTTAGAAACAGTCCCAGAGAGAGTGACGGCCCTGCCCAAGGTCACACAGTAAGAAGGGAAGCATCAGGAATGCTTCCCGGAGGAGGCAGCACCGTCACTGGGCCAGCAGGATGGACCGTTTGGGCCAAAGGGCAGGGGGCCGGTACGCTGGGCGTGGTGGAGAGGAACGTGGGTGCTGTCCCCGGGGCAGGGCTGAGCCCAGCACCCAGCACGGCGTGGGGCAGAGTGTGGGTGGGGCTCAGGGGTCATTGGCTGAGCTGTGCTGACCTGAATGAGCTAGACGTCTGGGCTCCTGACCCCACCCCGCACCCGACCCAGCCACGTCCTCCTGTCCGGGCAGGAAGGGGTGCCTTCCCGGGGACCGCTCTGTGAGCAGTGATAAAATATTTATCAGAAACAGCGGCAGCTGGGCTTCCCTGCACAGGGTATGCCCAGGGGCAGCTCCCACCCCTACACCAGCAGCCTCCCTGAGTCCTGCTGAGTCACGGGGGAGCCCAGTGAGCCACCTGCCCGCGCCCTCGCTGGCCCCTCTGCCCTTTGGCCGTGTGGGTGCCTCATAATGGGTAAGCCATTCAGCTGCCCACAGGACCAGGGCATCGGGTGCAGTTAGTCCAGAGGGTTCCAGAGCCTCCCCAGCAGCCAAGGTCACAGGCAGAGGAGGCCAGCGGGCCGGGATCCCCCCTGCACTCACCCCTGCAGGGTCCCTTCTCCTTAGTCCTCACGGCAGCCAGCAAGGTAGGTGGGTCCCCTGGCACCTCCATTCGGTGGTGGGAATACCAAGGCTCAGAGCAGGGGCGGGGGGGGGGGTGGGGTGCAGTGGATCAGGTCTCCAGGGGCTGGTGGCTGAGTGGGATTTTGGTCCTCGTCTGTCCGCCCGCGAGGCCCAAACGGAGCTCCAGCCTGGCATCAGGGGCTAGGGTGTCTGTCCGACCTGATGTGACACGGAGCTGTGACTCTGGGTTTGCGCTTTTGATTTTCAGAGTGACAACAAAACACAGTGGCAGATGGCTCCTTCCTGCTGGCGGGTGGGGCGGGGGGGAGAAAGAGCAAGGATTTCAGATTCTTTTGTTCACTCATTCATAAAACGTCTTCTGGGTGCGCTGCCCAGAGGCCAGCGTCCGGTGGGGGGACACTAACGCCCCGGGGACGGGGTGGGGGGCGTGGAACCGGAGAGGGCTGGGTTCAGCACCTGGGCCAGCTCTTCTGCTCACGCATCTGCTGGGAGAAGCGGGCAGCGCGCTCCGCGTCTCTGAGCCTCGTGCCCGCTGGCGAATTGGGGGTAAACTCTGCCTTCTCCAGTGAAGATCACGCCTGTGTCCTTGTCCTTCGACACATGTGCACATCGGCCGGATAGGCGTTCACTGGCCTTTGGACCAGGTCTGGTTTCCAGAGAGGCCCCAGCAGGCTTTGCGGTCGGCTCTCCCGGGGAGTAACCAGAAGCTGGTGCCCGGGGGCCTGGCCGAGCCGTGTCTGTCCGTGGAGTTCTGAAGGGAAGCTCTGGTCCTGGAGCCGTGCTCGCCACCACGGCTACAAGAGGGAGCCAGGTGACGCGTGGCCCCGGGCCGGCGTCGCCCCTCACTGCGTGCGCATGCACGCAGGTCAGATTGTATATGACTAGTTGCTCTCCGCCTTTCCCGGGTTCCTCTGCCCGGAACTCTTTTCCTGTCTGTCTTCACCTTCACCGAGGGCTTCTGTTGGTTCTTCAAGGCCCTCCTCCCCCAGGAAGCCTTCTAGGCTGCTCTGCATCCCCCGCCCCACCCCACCCCTCCCCCGGGGCAAGGTGGGGTTTTAGAAACACGTGGTAAGGGACAGGAGAAAAGCTGTAGGGTGTGCTCTGTGAGGAAACTCAGTGCATTTAGAGTCTACAGACGGGGCCTCCATTTTCCTGACCTTCACAGACAATGGATGTTCAGCTGGACAGTCAGTCAGGATTTCTGGGGCCAGGAGAGAGACAGGCGGTGCCGGGGATGGGGGCGGCATTGCAGAACCCTGGGGGTCAGGAGAGCTGGCCTCCCGGCCAGAGTCCCTCCTCTTGGAGCTGTGCGACCCCAAGCGACTCAGCCCATCTGTCAGGCCCCACGTCCATTCTGCAAACCCAGCATTTATTTGACCGAGGGAAGCAGGCAGGTGGCCAGGCGTGTTCATGGGTGTTCATTCGGTGGCTTTGCACGTGTGTTGAGAGGCACGTGTTAAACCCTGGGAGGCAAATGCCATGAAGACGCAGCTCCTGCCTGCTGGGTCTGGCTCTCCATCAGACTGGCATGATGTAGTCTGATGAGGGAGGCTGATGGGACACAGACCCAAGGTGCGATGGAGCTATCACAGAGGGAGGCCCAGAGGACGCCCACCCAGCCTTGTATAGCTGGCACCTTGCTGGAGGGTGGGTTTGCCGGGGAGGCAGGTGTGCTAGGCCAGTGAGTGCTGTGTGGCTGGAGTCCCGGGGAAAGGTGACGGAGGGATGGGGAGACCCTGAAGGAGAGGGCTGGACTGGATCCTGAGTGATGGGGAGGGGTGCCCCCCACCCCAAGAGCATCACCCCCTGCACCCCCTGAGCCCTGAACGCTCCATCCACTAGGCTGCCACTGGGGGAGGCACTTTGCACGGAGGAACCCGTGAGATCCTCACCCAACCTTGTGAGGCAGGCGCTGCTGTGTCCCCATTTCACAGAATGGGGAAACTGAGGCCGAGTCACAGGTGTACATTGAGCCCAGGTCTGTTTGTCCCCGGAGCCCAACTTGGAGCATCTTTCTTGTACCCCTTGCTTGTCCCTGAGCCTCCGGGGCCTCCGCTGTGTCATCTGCAGAGAGGGGATTAGAAAGTGACATCAGTCACCACTCATTCATAGAACGAATCTTAAAAGCTCAGCATGCCGAGTCCTTGCCGGGACTGGTTCTGTAGTCTGTGGTCAGAGCATCACCCAGGGTGGCTGGTTAGGGGACGGGAGCCACCTCGGGGACGGAGTGAACCCACAGGTTCAAGGCCAGATGGAACTCATTTCCAGAGGGAAGTGAGTTTGATTTCACGAGGTCACCCAGAGAGAGCCCTGAGAGCAGCGGGCCCCTGCCGCCGAGGCGGGCAGGAACACATCTGCCCACCGAGTCACTGAGGGGGCGGGGCCGGCACAGGTGAGCGTGAAGAGAAAAGGCCTCCATGCTGACCGTCAACGTCGGAGGCCATCCCCTTGGTCTGTTGGCCCCAAGGCCAAGGAGGCCCTCCAGGAGACTGCGGGCCCTGGTGTTGGATGGTCGGGGGCTGAGAATGTCTGGAGTCAGACGACTCTTTCCTGCCTGTTTGCTAACAGGTGCCGTGGGCAGTGGGGGACAAGAAGAGAGGAGGGAGGAGGAAGAGGCCTGTCCAGGCCCCTTTCAGAGCCCACCACCCTTCCCTCCCTCCACCAGGAGAGGGTGAGAGTCCCTTCCCCCCATTTGCAGCTGGACAGACAAGGTGGGGTGGGCCGGGCCCCCTGGATGCAGTTTCAGATGCTGGGCTCTGGATGCTGCAGTATGCCCAGTGCAGGCCTCCCGTTGTAAAATGGGGACTCCTCCCTGCCCCCCAGCATTGTGTCTCCCTCCCAGAGCAGTTATGATGGCCAAATAGACACCGAGGCTGGCCCGGGGTGAAAGACTTGGCCAGGGCCAGGTTCAGCTCCAGCACTTAGCTCAGGGCCTGGCATGCGCTAGGTTGTCGAGAGGTTGTCTCTGAACGAAAAGGAGGGAAGAGTAAACGGCTTGTGGCTTTGCCCTCACGGCCCTGTGTCCTCAGCGCAGACTGAGGCTGTTAGGGGCCCGCCCACCCGGGAATGCTGTGGAGGCAGACCCCACGTGTGGTGCGTCCTACGTAGTACTTGTGGCCACGGGAGCCAGCTAAGGAGTCAGGAAGGAGCATGTCCTCAGGAGTGAGGGATCTCACTCTCAACCTCCTGGGGAACGTGCCCGTGGTGGCGGGAAGCCTGGGCAGTGCCGTCCCCCAGAGGCGCTCGCACAGGCAGGGCGGTGGGGCTCGTGGAGAAGGCTTTGCTGGGGGAGGTCACCCCGGGCAGGGTTTTGCAGGATGAATAGGAGTTGACCAACCAAGCCAGGCTTAGAGGAAGGTCTTTCCAGACAGAGGGAAGGCCAGGTATGTGCACGTGAACTGCGCCCGGCCTCCAAGGGCAGCGCCTTTCATCAGGATGTTGACCTCGACTTTCGTTTGTTCAGGAGGCTCCTGACCCCCCTTTTCCTCTCCTCTCAGATATCGCCAGAGCTGACAGCCTGGGGGTACCTGCAAGGGGCCGGGAGCTTACAACCCCACCCTCTTGTCTCATCCCTGTGGTCCGGGGCCCCCGAGACCCCTTCCTGTCACCTGTCCCTCCGGTCTGGGGAAATCGTTGAGGTTGAAGGTGCCCCAAGGTCCCCGGGCAGCCTCAGTTCCTGGGTGCAGATATCTCACCTCCGTCCCCACGTTATCTGCCACCCACACTGGGAACCACAGAGAAAGAGCCAAAGCCCTGGTTATGCAAAACCA
This sequence comes from Leopardus geoffroyi, assembly GCF_018350155.1. Classification (NCBI taxonomy): domain Eukaryota; kingdom Metazoa; phylum Chordata; class Mammalia; order Carnivora; family Felidae; genus Leopardus; species Leopardus geoffroyi. The sequence continues at coordinate 137,862,156 of NC_059341.1, forward strand.
GAAACCACCAAGACCGGAACGAGGGCCCCCTTGGGGACCAGGCAGGGCGACTGGGCAGAGCCGTCCTCCCATGCCCAGCACCCAGAGGAGGAGAGCGCGCGAGCAGGTGGGGAGGGGGCTCCTGCCGTTCCCTGGTTTCCTGTCTTCCGGATCAAGAGACTGAGGCTCAAAGGACAGCAGATGAGCAGCGGGAGACCAGGGCTGGGGTGACTGCATCAGTGCGCTTGGGGCCCCAGAGGGCCTGGGTCTGAGGCCAGCCGTGAGACCTGCCCACAGACAAGGGGTTCCCAAATTGACACAGGTCCAGGAGGGCCTGGGTCAGAGGGGCAGGCTGGGGGCAGGGCCTGGGGCTTTTCAGCTAGGCGAGACACGTGGAACCCCCCACCCCCACCCCAGTGCTCACAGAGCCCGAGCCGTGGGCCTGGCCTCATCTCAGCATCGCGGTGGGAGGGGATGCCCAAAGGTCACATCCGTGACCCTTTCTGCCATTTCTACCGCCCCGTGTGGTCCTGGCATCACCCCCACGTGACATGCGCACGTTTTCAGGGCTGGTGATGGTGGAACCAGAGCCTGGGGGGCTGGCTGGGCCTGCAGGGCAGGGAGCGGAGGGGAGCAGAGCTAACCCACGGACTCCAGAGTTCTGAAACCTTCACGCACCCCAAGGCCGGCAGCATGGCGCCCACTCTCCCCCCCAGCATCCAGACTGCCCGTCTGGCCTGGTCGGGTCCCTTTTCACCACACTGCATCCCTTGGAACGCCCTTCACCCTCCCCTGGCTTCAGGGGCCCCTGAAGGCCTTCACGAGGCCCCTAGGGTCACCTCCCCCCACCACAGCCTCTCAGGGGGAGCTGCTGGGAGATTACGTCGGGCGGGTGGAGCTGCTGAGCACAAGGCCGGCCCCTACTGATGGTGTGGCCCACCAATCGCCCCACCGCTGGGCAAGCTCCCCCTTCCGGGCCTGTTTAAAATGTCACAGCTGCTGAGGGCTCTTCAGGACTCCCCGGGGCAATCACCGTCCTCCACCCACTGCCTCTGGCACCCAGGGCTGGCCAGTGCCCCGTGCCCTGCAGCCTGCTCCCCGGAAAACTGGGCAGGAATTCTTACTGGTAGGGCGACCCCTCGAGGGAGGGAGGTGGGTGCCGGGCCACCCGGTGGGACCTCAGCAAGTCCTCCTCCGTTTCCCCACACATCAGGACAGTCCTGCTGGTGGGTGGCCCGTGTGTCCCACCCCTGCCTGAGGCCTCGGTCTCTCCACCTGTAAAACGGAGCCCTTGCGCATGGCTTCCTGCGGGAAACAGCAGAGCGAGGAGGGCCTGGGAGGTGATGTTGGAACAGGGCGGCCCGGCGCCCTTCCCTGGGAAGCCTGACTGGTTTCCTCCTGCTTCTACGGTGTTGAAAGAGCCTTTCTTGTAGGAAAGGAGGGCCAGGTGGTTTTGGCTAAATGCCTTTCTTAGACACCCTGTGCCAGTTAAACCACGTCAACGGACAAGGGGAGTGTGGGAGCCCTAGACGGATGTGTGAGGAGGGGAGCGCGAAGGAGAGCTGAGGGGCTCAGGGACCCCAGGGGACCGTGGGAGAAGGTCCCTTCCCTCCGGACTCCTCTGGAAGTGGTTAGCTTCCCCAACCTGCCCCCTCCAGCCCCAGGAAGGGAGTCAGATCTTTACTAGCGCTCCCCTGCTGCGGGGGCCACCGGGGGAAGTGGCCCGCTGCTCTCCCTGACTCCCTGTGTGCCCCGGGGGGGAACATGGCCTCACCAGGAACAGCTTCCTCAACCCGTCTGTAAGGCAGGAATGCTGATACCTGCAGGGGAGTGGATGTTGATGATGTGATTGTATGCGCCCCTCCCTTGGGCGAGCCTGGCTCTATGAAAAATGCTCCTAAGGTGATACCTGCCGTAGTGTTGTTCTAGAATCATCATCCAGAGGCACCCAGATTTAAAAAAAAAAAAAAAAAAGAAAAAAAACCTGCCAGGAGGTCCGGTGTACCTGTGAGATATGGAGTGATGTTGGACTCGAGCAAACCCTTAAGATGAGAGCACAGGTTTTCCTGGTAATGAGACCCAAGGGATGATCTTCTAGGAGCCCTCGTACCGGGGTCCCCGTGTGACGAGCAGAGCAGCATCCTCGGTGTTCCTGTGGACGGGCGTAATCCGGGGACGCGGCGTCTGGAACAGGGTCCTCAGGCTCTGCTAACTGCAGGGGAGAGGGAGGAGGGCATCCTCAGGAGGTTTGCTGGGGACCCAAGGAGGTCCCGTCACCTTGAGATGGCCGAAGCCTCCCGCGTCATCTACAGAAGGCACAAGGTTTCACCTTAGTCTGTAACAGAGCCGTGCGGAGTTTCGTACGCAAACAACGCTCTCCCTCCTCCAAACGTTCGGGTACCGCGGATGCTCCGTTCCAGTGGGCCATGCTCATCCCTCACCTTCACCTTTCAGAGAACCTCTCACCCCGGCCAAAGGCAAAAGGAGTTTTGCAGACAGTATGGGGGGGGGGGGGGGGGGGGGGGTCACAGAACCTGAAAACCCCAGGGACTCCGGGACCCCAGCTCAGCAGGCTCCCCGGGCCCTGGAGTCGGCTGGGACCTTTCCGCAGACTGCGGTCCGTCGAGGAAGGACGGCGGGGGAATCGCCAGTGAGACGCACCTAGGGGGGCGCCCAGGAAGCTGGGACCACTGAGCCCCGTCCCATGCCCGGGACGCCGGCTTCCTAGAAGGCAGCTGGCTCTGATAACATCTTGTTCCAGTCTTGCTTTCTCGTATCCCTTTGACTACGCTGAGCAAATGCACGGGACAGGCTCTTTCCAAGAGTTTCTTGGCTCAAGCTCCCGGGAGTTTTGTCACGTGTGCTGTCCTTCCCTCCTGGTGGCCTGTTTCCTTGTGCACCGTGTCATTGAGATCTTGAGTTTATTTCCAGCCGGGAGTTACCTGTGGACACCTGGCCTGGCTTGCGGGGGGCCACCCCTCCAGGGTACCTTTAAGACGGCTCTGGCGGGTAGCCCCCGGCTGTCACCAGCCCGGTCAAACCTCATCCAGATGCAGGGTCATAGATTCTAAGAGACTCTCATGCTTTTTCTTTTCTCCCTTGAGCTCAGGGGGACACACACAGGTTTTCTTTGTCATCCCTCTTTCTCAGGGGACAGATCTTTTTCCCGGCTACCCATTTATTAGGGGCGTGGCCCCTGGCTTTGTGTGAAGAGGTCAGTTACCTCCGCCATCAGCCTGCTTGCTCAGTGTCTCCCCTCCTGACTGCTGGCTTTACCCTCTGTCTCAACGCCCTCTCCCTGCCACACAGGCCTCTTCCTGTGACTTAACCATCTTGCTCATTAGAGCGCAACGAGCGACGAATACAGACCCGGGAGCCAGACTACCCGGGGCTTGGATCCCCGCTCTGCCGGCACGGGAAGGGCTCAGTCTCCTCATCTGTGAAATGGGACAGCCCTGACTGAGGTTGTGGCAAGTGCTAGACGGCCCGATGCATTGAGGCACTGAGAATGTCCCTCCCCGTTGAATCACTGCGTCTTTCAAGCACTATTCTGGCCTTCAGGAAAATCAATAATTAAATACGATAGAAGCGAGGTGATAAGACTATCTTAATGATAATATTAGTATTATCGTTCTGGGTCCTGGTGACGCTCCTCACTTTCTTACCAGCTCCGTTATCCATCTAGAAAATGCGTGTAGGGGTGCCCGGGTGGCTCCATCGGTTGAGCGTCCGACTGCGGCTCGGGTCATGATCTCGCGGTCCGTGAGTTCGAGCCCCGCGTCGGGCTCTGTGCTGACAGCTCGGAGCCTGGGGCCTGCTTCTGATTCTGTGTCTCCCTCTCTGTCTGCCCCTCCCCTGCTCACACTCTGACTCTCAAAAATGAATAAATGTTAAAAAAATAAATAAAAAGAAGTGTGTAATTTTGTTACCCAGCGCTCCTAGGAGCTGTGGAGGGAGAGAGCTCTCAGGTTGTGGCCATTCCTTGAATTGTCCAGCCTCTCGGCCTTTAAGCGGTCAACGCAAAATAATCGTAATGCCCCCCCAGGGATTACTGCTTCTTACCAAGCACTTTCCAGAGCCTGTCTCTGAGGCTCCTGCTACGTTGTAGGCCATCTCTGGAGTCCGGTGCGAATCCCGCGGCCCTTAGCGGACACCCTCAGGGCCAGATGTGACTTGTGATTCCCTCTCAACCCAATGATACCCTGCTGGAGGCACCAGGGCGGCATCCCGGGGACCGTTTCCGCACCAGATCTATATACCGAGTGGGGTAGACCAGGGCTCTAAATAGCCTCACACCGCGGTGGATCAGATTCCACGGCCAGACGGGCCCTAAAAAAACTGAGTTTGGCCGAGCTTATGTGTTTCCCAGTTGTGGACAGAGGCGTTCAGTGGGGAAGAGAAATTAGACTCCACTCCCCTGCCGACAAGGATGAGCGGGGATTTATAGCCGAGGAGCAGGGCCGGGGGCAGTCGGGGGGAAGGCACTCGGGGAGGAAGCATGTGGGATAAGGGACACTCTCGGTGACCTGCTGAAGGGAATTCTCGCTGAAGGCAGGCCACGGCGATAAGACATTGGGGGGGGGGGGGGGGGAGTTGGACGAAACTGACCTAGCAGGATTCTTGCTCAAACTGGATCCTGCAAGGACAAGACGAGAGAGAGAGAGAGAGAGAGAGAGAGAGAGAGAGAGAGAAGCCCAAGGAAGGGCCTCGTCCAGCAGAGGGCTCAAAGAGCCCGAACAAAGTCAGGTCAAGAAAGTCCTTGTCTGTCTACCAGGCACATAGCTGGCACCTCTACCCTCTGCGGGCCGCCCCCTCGGCCTCAGCCAACGCCCAGTCGGCTAGAGGAGGCCGGCCCTGTCCCGAGATCCGAACGCGAGGCAGAGGGAGGACGGCCAATACTGACGAGCCCCTACCGTTTGCCTGGCCCATTTCGCGTCTCTGGACGTGTTTTTTCAGCCTTGAGATCTCCCAGGGAGGAAGGTGTTATTATGGTTCTCACTTTACAGACGAGGAAACTGAGGCCCAGGGAAACGGAAGCAGTCAGCCCGAGGTGGTAAAGCCACAACCCAGCCCAGGCAGTCTTCTGGGTCCACAGCCGATGCCTTGAATCAAGACACCCTACAGCATCCACATCAGCAGCAGCAGCATTATTGTGATTACGATCACTGAAGAAGGAATTAGTTGGAGGAAAGGGAGGAAGGCCACCCCGGGGGGGAAGGGCAGCGCCTGGCTGAAGTCCCAGGGGCTGGAAGCAGGTAGAAAGTCCGGAGACTAAGCAGTCACTTTGTCTTCTGGTTGGAGGTTGGTGGCAGAAAGGGGCCTGGAGGGACTCCGTGGGGCACGAAGCAGAAACAGAAGGAACAAAAGTCTGTGCCCAGATCGTGGAGGGTCCTGGACTCTGAGCCTGGATATTTGGAAATCTTGCAGGCAGAGGGCTTCGTCTGAAGTCTCCAAGCTGGAGGGGCAGATCACCTCTGGGGAGCGAGTGGGTGTGCTGGCAGTCAGCTGGGTTCCGGAAGACTCTGCGTCCGTGTCTGGGGAAGGGGTGGGGGCGGGGGGGGGGGAGTCCTGAGCCTGCAGGGGCTCGAGGGCCCAGAGGGGTGGGCAAGCTGTGGGTGCGGGCATGGGACCTGTGCTTGCCGGTCTGGCAGGGGCTGGGAAGATAGCAGGGGAGCTGTGCCTGACCAGACTTCAGGAGCGGAAGGTCCTGGCCCCCAGGCGGATGAATTCCGTCCACGGTCCACCACTGCGGGAAGCCAGGGACTGGAAAGGCCTGGCCCCTCGCCAGCCTGTGGCCCTGTGGGTGACATCAGGCTCCGGGACGTCAGGGTCCACCTGCAGGGGTGAGGCTGCCCCTCGAGCAGCCCCTCTGTGCTGACAGTGTGGAGCCTGCTTGGGATTCTCTCTCTCTCCCTGTCTCTGCCCCTCCCCCATGTTCTCTCTCTCTCTCTCTCTCTCTCTCAATAAATAAATTAATTAATTAAAAAAAAAAAAAAAAACAGTCCGTCCCTTCGTGGGCTTCGAACCGCATTCTTGCAGGAGCGGGGAAATGGCGCATGGAACGCCATCCTGGGTGGACGCCCCCCCTTCCTCCGAGGGCGGAGCCCTGGACTTGGCAGAGTCCAGACGGCCCAATGTCACCTTCTCACGGGGCTCTTTGGGCTTTATTGACAAAGTCAAGAATGCAGGCCAAGTTCGGATGCCACCGTTTTCTACATACCCTGCTGGATCTGAATTCCCGCCTGGGACTAGTAATTCCCAGGGCCTTGGGAGCTGCCTGGAAGGGTAACGAAGGGTAACGAGGCAGCGGTGAGTGCAAAAACACGTCCCGAGGACCCCCCAGTCCCGCACCACGCCTGCCCGTCCTCTCGGGCTTCTCCTCCCAGGTCTTTTCGTTACCAGCGTGAGTTCTGATATCCCGAGAAGCTGTTCTTCCTGAGGATTCTGCTAAGAAAAGGCTGCTAGCCAAGGCAGCGGGGGTGGGGGTGCCTTAGGGAGAAATAAAGCCGGAAGTCAAGCCCCGTCCCATCCAGCTCTGTCCTGCGTGGCCTCAGTCTACACATCTGCATAGTGGGGATGATCACGGGGCCTGACCTCCGGAGTTGCTACAGACGTTCAGGTCGGGAAATGTCCTTGGAGCAGCCATCAGTGAGTCCATGGGGCATGCTGTTAGAGTTCGGGGCCGGAGTGCGGTGCTTTGGGCAGAAGTTACTGCTCGCCACCCCCTCTCCTGGGGTTTGTGTGTTTTCCTGCTGGAAAAAAGCAGGGGCAGGGGAACGAAGGGGTCTCCAGTGTGCTGGCGCTGGGGCCCGACCTTTCCACGTGCAGACGCGGGGTTCCCGGACATGAGGTCAAAGCCAGGGCCCGGGGGCTGGCGATGCGGTAGCGTCCTCGGTCTGCCTTCCCGAATGACCACAAAGCGGAGGGCTCGCGTCGGAAACGTATTCTCTCGCGGTTCTAGGGGCCAGAAGTCTGAAATCAAGGTGTCAGCGTGGGCTCAGCGTCCTTCCTTGTCCCTTCTTGGCTCTCTTTGGCTTGTGGCCACATCCCTCCAGTCCGCCTGTCTTCCCGTGGCCGTCCTCCCTCTGTGGCCATCTCTGTGTCCTTCTTATAAGGGCATCAGTCACGGGACGTAGGGTAGGGTCCGCCCTCCTCCAGTATGACCCTGCCTCAACTTGGTCACATCTGCAAAGACCCTGTGTCCACACGAGTTCACGTTCACAGGTGCCAGGACTTAGGAACTCCATCGTGTCTTTTTGGGGGACACAACTGTACCCACGACAGGAGAGCAGTCTGGAAACCCTCCCCAGGACTCAGCCCAGCAGGCAGATCGCTCTGTCCGTACCCGAGTCAAGTCTGCGGCGCTGGATGGGGCCGTCGGGGTCCTTCTCCTTGGAGGAGGCTGGGAGGGGCGGGCACCTGGGTGGCGGTGGCTCGCCTCCCCCCACCCTGCAGGCTGCCGACGTAGCCTCTAGACGTGATGGTGATCACGTGCACACTATAAAGAGCAGCAGCTGCTGTTCGTTCCAGGCCTGCTCTGTGCTGGGCCCGCCGCCTCGTTCGCGAAGGTCATCAATGCGCTGACGTGGCGTGCGGGCAGCCTGCGTTGGAGTCCCGGCCTGGCCGCGTGACCTTGGACCGGTCACTTAACCTTCCGGGGCCCCGGCTGGCTCCCCTATAGACCGGGGTGACGTGGGTGGCTGCCTCCGTCTAAAATTGCTGGGGAAGTCGGGGATGAGCGCCACAACGTGCCCGGCCCATAGCGAGTGCCCCGAAAGCATCGTCCGCGGTCACTGCTCTCACCGCACCCTCACGCTCACGCTGGGAGGTGCGTGGTTTTACACCCCCCCCCTTTCTGTGTTCATCCGAGGAGACGAGGCTCCAGGAGGTTGAGAGGCTGGCAGGGGAGGTGGCCCGGCAGGGAGCCGCCCCGGTTTTGGGGGGACTGTGCAGCCTACCAGCTCCACTGTACCCCACTTCTGCTCTGCCTTTACGCTCACCGCGCCCCGGGCACCTATTTATAGACCAGAATGAGGGTTATACAACGCCTTCCCCGGGAAGGGTCCGGGGAACTGGTTGTTCAAGACCTCGTTCGCCGACAGGAACGTGAGGTTTGGAGAGAGAGTCCCGCGAATGCGTTTAGGGGCTCGTGGTGTCGGAGACAGGGGGCCTCTGCTGATCGGACCCCCCTCACCCGCCTCTAGAAGCAAGAGGAGGGGGAGTGTTCTGAGAGCAGAGGGCAGAGACCGCCAGCTTGGGGAAGAGCCCCAGATGGGGTCCTGGTGGTGTGGGAGGAGGGGCTGGGGGCCCAGCGGGTGGAGAGCGGACTTGAGGGGCACACGAAGATGTTAGGAGACGTCGGACAGGACGGGAGCTCCCCCCATGATGGCAGAGACCGCGTCTTTCTTGTCCCCTGCTGTATTCGCCTCGAACGGGGGCTGGCATGTAGTAGGTGTTCAATAAACGCGTCTGCAGTGTTTATTAAAGCACTGGGGAGGTGGGTTTTGTCTCTCCAGTGGCACCGCATCCCAGCTCCAACCCTTCCCAGCCGACAACCCCCGAGCAGGCAACTTAACCCCACTCGGCCTCAGTTTCCACATCTGTGAAATGGGAGTAATAATAGTCGAGCCCGGCTCTAAGGCCACCAGAGAGACATTTCCTCTGGAGCGGCTCGAGGGCAGGACCCACGCACCCCGGGCTTGGCAAGCGGGAACCCCCGTGAGGCCCCCCTCCCACTCATGAAAGATAACACGTGTCGCTCCTGACGGGCCCGACGCCCATCCCGCCTTGGAGGACGGCCCGCCGTCCAGCCTCGGGAGGGTCACTGAGAACAGCGCATCGCAAAGCCATCAGAGACGACCAACCTAATCACAGGCGGCCCTGACTCGGGAATCTTTGTGCCACGCGGCCATAACCGACCTGTGGTGACAGTTGAATTGTCTCATCCCACCTCACCCCCTCGTGGGGCAGGCGTGTCACCATCCCTGTCCGTCCCCGTGAAGGGAGGGATGAGCCGGCACGCCTCCCGCGGCTCCCCGTGCCCGGTGTCCAAGCCCCCAGGGTGCTGGACGGACTTTCCCAGTCAGCTTTGGAGAGCACCAGCCTTCGCCACCGGGGGGCAGAAGCACCCCCGCTCAGAGCAGGCAGTGCCTGGGAGCGGGCAAGGCGCAGGCCAGCTGAGGACAGCTTCGGTGACAGTGACAGTGACAGTGATGGGGCTGGCGGCCGTCCACCCCCTCACCCCCAAGCTGGCCCGGCTCCAGCTTCCGCTCGGCCACTCGCTGGCTGTGACTTGGGGCACGGGCCTCCCCCCACCCCCACTCTCCAGCCTGGATGAGCCTGGACGCCGCGGTACAGCCACGGTGACGGTCCCCGTGCCCTGCCTCTCTGCCCATCCCTGGGCCCCCTTCCGACCCGGCCCCTTCGGGACGGGCTGAGTCCCCACTTCGGGTTGGCATACAGGAACAGGCTGGTGCCCCGGAGCTCCAGAACTCTCCCTGGACTCGGGTGGACTCGAAGTCTGGAGGCCTGGCTGCCAGAGCTGCGCTGACTTCCCGCAGTCCGTTCTGGGTGTCAGTCTGTCCATCTGTGCATGAGGGGCTGAGCCAGGCTCAGGGGTGTGCAGAGCCCAGGGCACACGAGAGTCCTCTCAGATGCTCATTAGTAAGCCCCAGGCCCTGCCCCCAAAGATCCTGACATGAGAAGTTTCAATGCCACGAGCCCGGCTGCAGGTGCCAGGCCCGTCCCGAAGGTCACTGCCGGTCCCAGTGCTTTACCTGTGATGACAAAACCTCTGGGCCAGCCCCTCAGCACCGTCATACCTCAGGGATCAGAGACACCCGGGTCACCATCTCCGGCCACGTCCACAGGGAGCACGGGACCTCTAAAGGGCTTTATGTGTTCTGGTTTCCCCTGTCCCTCAAACTCACCAGTGGAGGCTTGGGGAAAGGGAGTGGCGGAGGACAGGGCCCCTAATCCTCAACCCCATCCGTGTTACAGATGGGCAAACTGAGGCCCTAGAAATCACCGGACTTGGTGGAGGGCTGGTGGCCCGCAGTTCTGGCCGCTCCCTCCCAAGTCCTGGGATCCCTCCTAGTGACCAGTGCCTTGTACCGACTCCCAATACCCACTCGACTAGCAGGTGGGAGTGTGGAACGAAACTCGGGTCCCGGGCAAGGAGAGGGCGCGTTTGGGGCCATCTGGCCTGGCATGGATCCAGAGCGAGGTTACTCTGGCAGCTCTGGGGACGCGTGATTGGGGCCCCAGTCTCCCAATCTCTTTGATGGAGAACACTTCCCTTCCCTGCGTCTCGCCACTGATGGGCCCTGCCCAGGGCCACCCCTGCAAGACAGTGGCTCAGTCCCCGACCGCTTTTCGGGCCTAGAAGACCCCGTAAGTGAGCAGAGGGCCTGGTGGGCGCCCAGAACCCCTTCGCCCGCCTGCGGGGCCAGCTCTCAGCGCCAGCTATCACGTGGGGCCTCAGGCCCAGGAGGCCTGGTCATCTGATGCTTCCCAGGAAGCCAGAAATCAGGGTTTCTATGTCAATCTCTCCATTGTGAAACCTTGGCTGCATTCAGTTTTGTTTTTTGTTTCTCTTGCCCGCACCGCAGGCTGCACAGAACACACTCGGGCTTGACTTGTTTCTTGGCCACCCGGCAACCCCCCTCTCTGGGGGGGTTGTGATGGCCTCGTCTGCTCCTGGCCTGCGCCTCAGGTTCCAGCCCTGGGGGCTGGCTGCTGCCCTCGGAGCCCCAGCCCCAGCCCCCATGTCCTGGGGGTAAGTCACCTGCCGGGACACCAAGGCAGCCACACCTTCCCGACTCGACTCGTCACCACACCCTTGCTCCGGGCTATTGGGTGTAGACAGATTTTACAAAGGTCTGCAGCCTGTCGGGGGCTGGTACAGCTACAGCTAATTCCTGAACACGGGCTGTGGGACTCCTGATGGCTTTCAAGGGCCATCCCCGGGATTTCTGGCTGGCCACTTCTCCCAGGGCCCTGCTCTCCACCGCCGCTCCCGAGACCCCCTCCCGGCCCCTCCTCTTCTCCCCTCCTCCTGCCTCCCCCACGCGCTGCCCTTACCCATATGCCACCCATTGCCCCTGTAATTTCGCATCCAGAAGGGCCCGCCTCCCTCCCACCTTCAGCCTGCCAGCGCGAGTCAGGGTTCTACTCTACTGGTAGTTATTCCATTCAACCAAATACATCCTGCATGCCTAATGTGCGCTGGGCTTGGGAATGTAGTGCTGAGCCAGGTGTGACAGTCCCTGCCCTCCTGGCTCCAGGCAACAGGATGGAAAAGTCACCAAATGACCGGAGGGCAACCCCAGAGCCTAACCCGGGGTGAAGGCAGCTGGAGAAGGGAGGGGGGGTGGGGATGGCTGGCACTGGACGATGAGTCTGCTTCCTGGCCTGGGGAGGTAGCGGAGGGGGTGGAGGGAGCATACAGGGTCCACAGGTGTTTCTAAAGGGGTGAGAGACCATGTGACTGGGTACAGGGGAGGAAGGGGCAAGCTCAGTCCCTCCTGGCCTGTCACTTTTCACCAGGTCATTCAGGTCTCAGCCTGGGGTGGCGAGCTCTGCAGGGGTCCACGGTCTCCAGTCTCCACTCCGTGGATCTTGAGCTCAGGGCCAGGGAGTCTGTCGGTCGTGACTCTGCCTCCCTAGGATGAGGGTAATGTCTGGCAAATAGCAGGTGCTCAGGAAAGGCCGACTGATTTTAACTGGGCAAAGTACCCTTGCGAGGTTCTCCCACACTTCACACGGGGCTTTCTTGGCCCTTGAAACCACCGCTTGGCCTGACCTTGGCAAACCATCCGGCCTGGGTCATCTGGGTCATTTGGCAGAAAGAGCCCCAGCTTTGGGGGCTGAGCCAGGCCCTGCCACTGCCTCCTGCAGGCTGATTCCTGTGTCTACACTGCATCAGACTGAACTGGCTGGCCCCCATCCATGGGATGGAAGGAACCCCTTTCTCAGGGGGCGCAGGGGGCACAGGGGGAAGATGCCTGGGTTCTGCCATCGAGTGGAAGCAGGAGATGTGCACACCGGGCATAAGGGACGCAGCGGCCTCTGGGCCTCAGTTCCCTCTTCTGTACAACATGGTGGGGGGCTCTGAGCATCCCTCACCTGCTGAGCCCCTCTGAGGATCAGCCCCCCTTTCTCCCCACTGATTTACAAAGGAAGCGCTTATGGAAAGACATGGGGCAGGGGTTGTGGTATCACCAGGACTTGCTCAGCACAGGCACGGCCCCAGGAAAGGCCCAGGATGTAGGATGAGGGCAGCGACGCGATTGTGCCCTGTTTGATTGGGGGTGCGGGGGGGAGAGGGGGCGCATGCCTGTGCCGCGTGCTTAGGAGACCCGGCCTGGCCCAGCTTCGCCGTTTGCTGATTGTATAACGTCGGGCAGGTTATTTCACCCCTGGGGCCTCATCTCCTCAACTGGGAAATGGGGCGAAGCGTTGCTACTTCTGCATCAACTACACTCAAAAAAATTAAAACTAGACCGAGAATTCCTGCCTCACAGAGGGCGACCGGCCTGAGACCAAGCATCGAAAAGTGCTGTGTAAAGCATGGGGAGCACGGAGGCGGTGCCTTCCCTTCACTGGGGTCCCTCTCCCCAGCCGCAGAGGCTTGGGGGACCCACTTGTTTTCACCACCCCAGATACCCACGGGGCGGGGGAGCAACAGCGTTGCCGGTTTCCTGGAGAGGCCACTCCTGACTCCCCCAGCCCCCAACCTGGCAACCCCGCCAGGTCAGAGGGCGATTAGGGTAGTCAGGCCCGGTGGGGTGGGGGTCCTGGCCACGGAGCCCGAGGGGGCTGAAAATCGCCGCCAGGTGTTCGTGAGAACCTGGGAGGAGTCTGTGTCCACGTGGCAGGGTCTTGAGGGATCTGTGTGAGCACAGCCTTTGTGGGGAGGGATGGCAGGGCGGTGGTGACTTTGGGCGAGGCATTGGCAAAGGGGGTCTGGTCGGAGCGTTGTGTGTGTGTGTGTGTGTGTGTGTGTGTGTGTGTGTGCGTGCGCGTGCGTGTGGCCGCAGTGGCCGGCTCAGGGCCGACGCTTGGGGTTGGGTCGTGCGTCCCATGGGTGTTGGTTTCCTGTGAGCACACGCGGCCCTCGGAAGACGAGGGGTCCAAGGACGACCCGGAAGGGCACACAAAGGGGGCGTCGGGGAGGCTGCGGCCACCGAGGCGCGGGGCCCCGTCCCCGCTACGTGGCCACGCCCCTCCCGGCCCCGCCTCTGCACACGCCCCCTCCCCTGAGGCACCGCCTCGTCCCCGCCCCCTGCCCTGCTCCGCCCCCCGGGCCCGCCCCTGCTCCGCCCCGCCCTGAACCCCGCCCCCTCCGGCGCGGCCCCGCCCCCGGCCCCGCCCCCGCCCTCCGTTTGCGCCGGGTCCGCGCTGCCGGCCGCGCTCCTGGCGCTCCACGCTGCGGCCGCTCCCAGCAATGATTAACCCGGCGGGCCGGCCGGCGCGGGGCCCGGGGCGGAGGCGCGGGACCGGGGCGGGAGCCCCGAGGGCCGCTCAGCTTCCTGCTCTCGCCCAAGTTTCCTCGTAGAGGGCGCAGTGCCGGCCGGGGCCCGCGGCGCGGCGTGGCGCAGGGCGCGGCGCCGGGCGCGCGTGGGCGCGGAGCGGGCCGCCGGGGTCACCATGAGGACTCTCCGCAGGTTGAAGTTCATGAGTTCGCCCAGCCTCAGTGACCTGGGCAAGAGAGAGCCGGCCGCCGCCGCCGCGGACGAGCGGGGCACGCAGCAGCGCCGGGCCTGCGCCAACGCCACCTGGAACAGGTAAGGCCGCGCCCTCCCGGGCCGCCCGCCGGGCCCGGGGCCCCCGAGCCCCGGGCGGAGAGGGAGCCCTCGATCCGGCCCGCGGGCGAGGAACGGCGCCTTCAGCACCGCGGCGCTTAACAGCTCGCCGAGAACTTGCTCCGCCGGAGTTGTGCGGGCCGGGAGGGAAGTTTAGTGCAACGTGTTTCTAGAACGGAGGGACCGGACCGCGACCTCGGGGCTCGTCCCGAAGCGCCCAGCTGGTGGGCGACCGGGTGGGCCTGGCGCCCGCGTGCTTGCCTCTCCCGCCCGGGGTCTTCCCACGTCGCCGCTCCGTGGCTCATGGCAATCCGAGAGGTAAATAGAGCAGGAAGTATTTTTCCCATTTCTCGGATGAGCAAATGAGCCTCAAGGGCGCCGTGGGTGGGTGGCCGCCGCGCTTCCTGTCCCGGAGTAAAGGTCCCTTTGGTCGGAGGGGGGTGGGCGGGCAGTTTCCCCCGAGCGGCCCCTGGTCCTCCCAGCTGTCTGCAGGGAGGCAGCAGCTGCCAGGCATTCCTCAGACGACCCTCCCCCTCCCCGGGGGCCGTTCCCAGACGAGCAGGGGCGTGGGAAGTACCCCCACCCCCAAGCTTTGTTTGAAGAGCAGGGCTGGGATCCGGAAAAGAGATGGTTTATTTAGTGGGATTCCCCAGCGTGTCTGCTCCTGAGCCCCTTTCAAAGTAGACGTTTCCACGGAAAGGAAAAGGGAGGGGAGGGGAAGAGGGGGGGGCCGTGGATGCGGGCAGTGAAGTGTGGCCAGATGCACCCAATGGCTGTGGTCTTGGCCCCCAGGACCCCGGCCCTCGGTGTGGACACACGTTCATTCTGTTGATCCGGAACTTCTTGAACACCTTAGTGGGCACAGGGCCGCCAGCCTAAGAGCCTTGTCTGTGCGCTGGGTAGGACACCATTGTCCTCGTGCTTGTCTTCTGTCCCCTACCAAGTTGCAAACTGCTTGGAGCTGCGTTTGCCTCAGTTTCCCTAGCTGTCAGCGGGCATGTGCCTGTGCATTCCTCCTTACAGGGCTGGTGGGGAGACTGCGAAAGAAGGACTCTCATTGGGGAATCTCACTGACGCAATGACTTCGCTATGTGATGAGTTGTTTTCTTCTCTCTCAGAGTTAGGGAGAGAGATGCAGCTGTCCTCCTCATTCCTCCGCTTTGGTTTAGAGGGAGGAGCCAAACAGACTTAGTTCAGTTCCCAGCTCTGCCTCTTCCCTGCTGTGTGGCCTTGAGCAAGTCACTTAACCTCTCTGGTCCTTGATTTCCATATCCATCAAATGGGCTAGTAATGGTGTCCACCTCACAGGGCTGTTGTAGGGATTAAGTGCAAAGACACATATTAAAACCCTCTACACGGTGTCCAGCACATAGTAGGTACTCTGTAATTCATGACTGAAGCCCCGGATGTTGGGGTGGGTTTGTAAGGAGAGGTTGGGGGGGGGGCGCTCAGGAGCCTGCTGGTTCCTGAGCACTCACCAACTAGCAGCTTTGTGAGCTCCTCTCCCCCAGCTGGGGTCTCCTGCTGCCACCCTCTACTCCTACTATGCGCCAGGCCCCTTCGTGTCCCTTAGCTCATTTTGCCCAGCGAGGGAGTTACTTCTGTCACCTCCCCCACTTTAGAGGTGCAGAGGGGGACACAGAGCACCCGGCCGACCTGTCCGTGTCACGGTCACCCACGGCAGAACCGGAGCCCCTGCTCTCTCCTCCCTAGGCAGAGGGGAGACTGAGCCAAGGGCAGGCAAAAGCACCTTCCTCTGCCGGGTCCCTGAGCAGGAGCGGTGGAGGGCGGGGGTCCTCTCTGGTCTCTGCCTGCCTGCCCGCCCCTCGCTGCTCCCTGCAGAGCCCTTGGGACCACGGCCTCACGCAACACAGCTCTGTCAGTCTCCGGGGCCTGCCTCGCTGAGCTGTGGATTCTTCATTTGGAGCCCAGGGTGCACCCCCTTTTATCTGTGCGACCGTGCTAGTCTCACAGGGCTGCTGAAACACGTTGCCGGCAGCTGGGTGGCTGAGATCGACAGAGACATAGTCTCCCGGGGTTCCAGAGGCAGAAGTCCAAAAGGAAGGCGGCGTTAGGACCATGCCCCCTCCAGAGACTCCAGGGGAGGATCCTGCCTCTTCCAGCTCCCGGTGGTTTCGTGGCTTGTGGCCGTCCCCCTCCCCCTCCCCCTCCACGTGGTCTCTCCTGGGTCTCTGTGGCCAGATCCTCCCCCTCCTTTCTCGTATAAGCACACCCGTCATGGGTTGTAGGGCCACCCCTAACCCGGGAAGATGTTTTCTCAAGATCCTTAACGAATCTGCGAAGACCCTGTTTCCAGGAGACTTGGATTTCTAGGGGATGCTGTTCAACCCGCTACAGGGGCCCTGGGCACGTCCCCTGAATTTCCTGCGGCCCCTTCCTCATCTTGACACGGGGCGAAAATGCAAAGCTCGCTCTCGTGAGAGCGGAATCCACATGTTCGTTTAACCATCCATTCGTTCGCTCGCTCCCTGGCCCTGAGCTGCTCGGGGGGCGTAGAGTCAGCAGAGAAACAGCAGCGTCCTGAGCTTGGACGTGGAGGAGTTAGGAAGGCAACAGGGACGCAAGTAAAGGACTGAGGTCACCGCAGGTCGTGTTTAGTGCCGGGGAGAAGATAACCGGGGGGACGGTACGTGCTGACCGCGCAGCTGGCCGGCCGCATTTCATTCTTGCGTCTGGAACGTCGATGCCGTAGCGGTGCAGGGGAGGTTTGAGTGAGGGGTGGGCGGTGGCCGGCCTGGAACCATCCAAGGTGTTTTCTGAGCACCTGCTTCTTTACGGGCAGGTTTGTCCTTCAAGCCAAGCCGAGTGCGGGGCTGCAGGCAGGTGCGTGTGTACAGCACGGTCAGGGTGGGGGCCTCGGAGGGCTTACCTGCCGCCCCCACCTGGAGTCCCCCTCCCCCCCACCCCCACTTCCTCGAGGGCCGGGACATGGCAGGCTGTGTCCCGCTCTGTCCACACGTTCCCCTGGCCAGCCCCAGTTAGCTCCTCACTGCCTCTGGACCCCATGCAGGCGTGGGGTCTCTAGCTCCATGAAGGTCATGCCCTTGAGCTGAGGGGCCAGCCGAGGGGCGAGAGGGAGCTCCCCAAACCTTGGCCCTAAAGGCCTCCCCAGCACAGGTCCCCTGTGCATGCATTTGGGCCAAAGGGTGTAATCCGTCAGGGACTTCCCTATTCCTTGCCAGGCCTGGATCTTCCCGAATGCTTGAGGTCTAGAGCGCCCAGTGCCCACCCCACCTGCTCAGTGTGGGAGGGGAGGCCCCAAGCAGGGCAGAGCGTGTGCCCCTGTGGTGCCGGGCACACTGCCTGCGTGTGATACTCCCCATCATCTCCCTCCAAGGCTGGGATAATTGTCTTCAGCTTACAGATAGGGAAACTGAGGCGGGGGAGTTACTTGCTCAAGATCCCGGGGGGGGTGGGGGGGGTTGGTGGGGGTGGGGGGGGGCCTGCCCCAGGGGTGGCTTGAGGTCACTGCCCAGGGACCAAGAAAGGTGGGTGACGGCGTGTCGGGGCAGAAGCGGGGATCCAACCTGGGGCCGACTCCGAAGTCTGCGTTTCTGCCAACACCTCAGGGGGTCTCTGAGGGGCCACGGGAGGCTGGCTGAAGGCTCCAGGGTGATCAGTTGGTTGGGAGTGGGGGCCGGAGGCTGCTGGGGGCCTGTGCTTGGCTCCCCTACCCGGCCCCTGCCTATTCGCTCTGGGTCCTGAGCCTCCCGCCCGCCCCAAGGCAGCCTGGGTGTGGTCAGCAAAGCAATGGCCCCCCCCCAAACATGTCAACACCCTGGCCCCCCAGAACCTGTGCATGTGGTAGCTTACGGAAGGAGCTTCGCAGGTGTGACCGAGTTAAGGATCTCGAGAAGGGGGTCCGGTGTCGTCTCGAGGGTCTTCGCAAGAGGGAGGCACGGCGGGGGCGGCGTCAGGGAAGGAGGTGGCAGGGTGGAATCAGAGAGACCGAAGGCGCCACGCGGCCAGCTGTGAGGACGGAGGAAGGAGGCCGGGCCGAGGAGCGTGGGTGCCTCTAGAACTGGGCAGGGCCGGGAGACAGACTCTCTCCGGAGCCAGTCACGCCAACACCTTGATTTCAGCCCCGTGAAACTGATTTAGGACTTCTGGCCTTCGAAAACCTAAGAGCACTCATTTGGGTTGTTGTGAGCCACTGTGTTTGTGGCATTCGTGACGCTCATACACCCCCCCCCTGGGTCGTCACTTCTCCCACCCACCAGCCCGGGCTCGGGCCGGCTGCAGCCCTCCCCAGCACGGCATCCCGCACCCGCCTCGCCACTGCGCAGGGCTGTGTGAAGTCCAGGCAGGTGTTCGAGGACATGGGCACTCCACTGTCCCCTCTGTGGTCAGGACCAGTGGGTCAGGGCCCTTGCCGGGTGCCCAGGGAGGAGCAGAGGTGGCCTTGGGTCCCTCCTGCTCAGCCAGGGACGCTGTCAGGGCTGGGGGGTGGGGGGAGCGGCATGTGAATCAGCCGGGTGGACTGAAACTAGGTTGTGAGCGACACCTGTTTGCTGAGGGGCAGAGGAAGCTGGCACAGGGCTGGAAGGGGCACCATCACCCCCATTTTCCAGAGGGTCCGCTCGGGGCCTGGCCTGGGGGCAGGGTTGGATTCCAAGTCACCTGCCTCCTTTGCCTTTCACCTGGACGTGCGGAGGAGGCCGTGGGCACTGCGCCTAGAGCGGCTAGAACCGCCAGGAGGCCGGGCTGGGCGTGACTCCCGGGGTACTGACGAGGACATTGGGGCTCCATCTGGTTGCCCTTGGAGGGACGGGGCAGAGGGAGGACCAGAGCCCAGCTGTCGGGGGGGCTGGCAGGAGGAGCCTGGGGGCCCCATGGGGACCCAGTGGAGCCCAGCTCACCTGCCTTTCGTCACTTACTCGACCATCCCTTCCCACGGAGCCCGTGAGATGCACCAGGCCCGGACACCATTGGGAGGGGCCCAAGGAGGTGGCCACCCCGCTCAGGGTCTGGGGTGGGCCTTCTGGGGGCACCTGCCCTCCTCTCTGTGTCCTCTGAGGTCTCCGGGGTCCAAATCAGGGTAGGCGCCGGAGAAGGACAGGGCTCGGCCTCCAGGGCACCAGGGAGGTGCATCGGCCTGACCGACCAGAAGCCCGGCTTTAGGTGGGTCCAGATCCACTCACTCTCTGCTGGGGCTTCCCGTATGGGCAGGTGGGCCGCACTAAGAAAGGTGATGGCGGGCCAGAGAACCAGCCACCGGGGCCCCTTCGGCCTGCAGCCCCACACGGGCGCCAGCCCAAGCCAGGGTGGCCCCGGGCAAGTGCCCCGGGGAGCCCTACAGCCAGCCTTTCCTCTCCCGGCTTGGCTGTGCCCCGCCCTCTTCCTCAGCCGTGTGGTCCAGGCCAGCCCTGGTGACAGCAGGTCTCAGCACTGCCCAGGATGCCCCGAAGCCTCACCGGGGGGTCTCGTGCCTTCTCCCCTTCACCGCGTACACACCCAGTGCCCAGGCAAGAGAGGCCGGGACTTGGCCCTGCCCTCCTGTCCTCGTGCACTGGGGAGGGGGACACGCTCCGTGAGGGACTGCCCGGCTGAGGGGAGGCCATGGGTCAGCTCCACTCAGGCCTCCCCCGAAAGTGCCCTCGGAGGCCACCTGTGGTTTCCTTGGGACCGTTTGCCAGGGCCCGAGGCTGGGCCGGCCCACCCCTGGGCCGGAGGCCCCAGACCGGGGTGGCTGGGGTTTCACTTCTATTTTTGGGGAGACAGTAAGTCACGTGAGGCCCTCTCGCCCCCCCCACCCTTCCCCTCCCCGAGTGGCTCACAGCAAGATTTTTGGTTTGCCTGACTTGGAGTGCGCAAAGGAATGGGATCTCAGGCCACAGCTGGAGGGAGCAGAGCGCTGCCTGTGTGCGTCCCCGTGTGGGCAGGGGCCGGGCGCGAGGCGGTTTCCCAGCCACCCAGTGCCGCGCTGCGTGTCGGAGCCTCAGTATTTCCTTCCGTAGCCTGGGTGTGACAGCTCACCCCGTGCGGTGGTTATAGAAGGCAGAGATGGAGAGAAACCACAGAGCAGATGCTGAGCGGTGGTGGGTCCGGGGGACACGCCCCTCCCCGGAGTCACTGCTGAAGAATCCCACGGGCAGGTCGCAGTTAGGAATCCACTCTGTGGATGGGGAAGCCGGGGCCCAGGTGGCCCTGGCCTGGGTTCGCGGGAGCGAACCAGAGCTCGAGAGCGACCCCTGGGCTGGGCGGGGCGCTGCTCAGATACAGGCCTTGGGAGAGTCAAGGGAGGTGATAAACTCCCTCGCTGACAGGTCCTCGCTGGCCAAGGCTCCCCGTGCAGCCCCAGCGCGGGCCTGGGGGTCGGGGACCAGGGCTACATAGTAAAGCAAAAGACCTCCCCTCTCCTCAAAGAAGACCGAGGTCAACTTTTTCTCCCAACGTGGGGTGAGGAAGGAAGGAAGGACCCGACTCGGGGGGCCAGGTGAGGGGGTGAGGTCTGCGGGGGCGGGTGGGCGGGACAGCAAGGACAAAGGCCCTGAGGCAGGAGGGGGTGATGCATGTGACACAGGTGTAGGGTCACCCCTGGGCTGGGGTCCCTCCGGAAGGCTGACCGGAAGAGGAGGAGGGCCACGGGCAGGCCGCCAGGAGCAGGTCTGTGCAATGAGCCGCCCAGGGCTGGGCCTGCACCGGCTTCCTCCCACCTTGGGGCCTCCGTTCTTGGTCACCCCTGCCTGAGGGCGGCCCGGCCCCCTAGCAGCCCCCACAGGGCCAGAAGTGATCTTGCAGCTGTAGGGACTTCAGCGTGGCTGCTGGAGGACCACTGGCTTCCTGGCGGGCTTTTATCTTTTTGGGTTGTAGATGGGGAGCAGCCTTACGGTGACACAGTGGCAGTGGCAGGGCCGGGGCCAGCGGGGACTTCTAACAGAGGCGAGCACGGTCCGGGCCTCACCCACGCCCTGAGGCTCTGGCCAGGCATTTCTTCCTCACGGCAGCCCAGGGGGTGGGGGGCAGGCACACTCGTGACCCCCTTTCAGAGACGGGAAACAGAAGTTGGAGGACACGTGTCTCAGACACACGAGTACGTGGCATTCCGACGCCAGGCCTGGGGTAGTTGGGCATCCCAGGTCATGTGACTGGTGTCCCTCCCCGTCTCTGCCAGCACTTGCTGAGAAGCTGGTAACTCCTGGTGGGCACGGCCCCTTCGCGCCCCAGCCCTGCCCAGACCCGGCTCTTTGTGGGGAGGCTGCATGGAGAGAGGGAGCAGCTATCGGGTGGGGAGCTCTGTGCCCGCCCGCAGGGGACTTGGCCTCTGTGAGCCTCTGTCTCCCCATCTGGGATGTGGGGGGCCAGTCCACATTCCCAGGACAGGTAGAGCTAAGGAAGACAGACAGGCAACGGGAGCTTCGTGGCTGCTGCCCGATCCGTGATGGGAGTGGCAGCGTGGGTCCGGCCGTCCTCTCTGCCCTGAGAACCACAGCAGCAGGTCCGTGAGCTTTACGACAGTGACTGGGTCCTAGGTGGAGGGGGGTGGAGCCACCCACACCCGGTTCCCGTGGAGGGGGTGGGGGGGGCACTGCTAACAGGAAAGTGAATCAGGAAGGTTGCAGAACGGGAGTCTTTGTGGGAAAGGCGGGAGGGCGGGAGGGCTTCTTGGAGGCAGTGGCTTCTGAGCTGGGTCTTTAATATGAATGGTTGCTTGCCTCATGGGCAGGGGAGCGAAGGGCCTTCCAGGAGAAACGGCAGTGGGTGCAGAGACCCGGAGGTGTGGCAGCCTCAGGCAGGTCCAGAACTCTGAGACTTGAGCGTAGGATGCCCCGGAATGCAGGGAGGGGGCATTCCTGACGAGCCTTGAATGCCATGTCCAGGCCTTGGGCTGTATCTTGAGGACAGTGGAGGCCTCACAAGACCCTGGTCAGGGAGGTGACTCCCTGACTTGAGGCAGTAGGGAGGCAGGGCCGGTGTAAGAGGTCCAGGCACGCAGGGAGGGGCCCTGGCTTGAAGGGAGGGGAGGGGTGCTGCGGAGATCCAGGCGATAGAAAGGGATCAGACTTCAGGATAGATTGGCTTTGGAGGACGAGGGATAGTCAAGGATAAATTTTCACCAGATGTTTACCAGCTTCTCCTTCGAGCCGGTGCTGGGTATATAGAGGCGAGTCACGAACAACGCAGGACCCTGGGCTCTAGGGCTTTGTAGATAACGGTGGCAACAAGTTAATCAAGTCACACATAAACGTGTGGTTACACACGGACAAGTGCCGTGAAAACTGGCAACAACACGTGATCTAAAGGAGGTAAATGTGAAGTGGGGGAGAAGCAGCCAGCAGAAAGGGCGTGTACAAAGGCCCTGGGGCCGGAGGCAGCTTCCCCATCCCCAGCGGGACAGATGACGTGAGCGTCCAGTGCTCAGGGATGCCAGGAGCCGGGAGGGGGCACCGGGAAACCCACAGTGAGCGTCAGGCTTGGACGCATCAGAGGGTGGGACTGGTGATCAAAGGGTGTGCCCGGGAATAGAGGGTTCGAGAACACAGGAAGGGGAGCAGAGTGTGGGCAGGCTACACGAGACATCCTGGGGCGGTGACTGCGAGGTGCCTTGGTGACTCAGGCCCAGGGCTCTGGGGAGGCGGGGGCTAGGGCTCGACCCCAGGAGTGAGATGGGAACTGAGGCTGTGGTGTGGACAGGGTCCCAGGAGGACAGCCTTGTAAAAGCCAGCACCTGCTTCTGACCGGGCCCTTTTCCGTCCCGGGAGCAGAGCAGGGTGGGCTGCTGGGAAGAGGCAAGGCAGAAGGGAGGCCTGGGAAGGCGGGGAGGGGGTCTCGGGGCCCCGATGACACCTTTTTCTCCCACCTGCAGCATCCACAACGGGGTCATTGCCGTCTTCCAGCGCAAGGGGCTGCCCGACCACGAGCTTTTCAGCCTCAACGAAGGCGTCCGGTGAGTGGCCCCGTGTCCCGTCCTGGGCCTGTGAGCGGCAGGGAGGCCGCAGCCACACCCTGGTCCCCCAGCCACACCTGAGACGCCACCCTTAAAGCCACGGTGGGCAGTGACCCCTGGGCCACCCTGTGTACCTTGACTACGGGCCCTGGTCGTGTGGCTTTTGAGCCCGCTGGACCTTCACCCCCACCCGTCCTGAGGACTTTGTCTTCGGGGGAGGCAGGGTGGGACTTGGACAGTGGCTCAAGAGAACGCCCACATTCCCCGCTGGTTCTGAACATCACGAAGGATATTATCCTGTTAAAGAGGAAGGACCCACCTGTCTAATGACGGGAGTGTCGTTCCCGGAAAGGCAGTTACCCGGCCGAACGCCCCTCCTTTCCTGTGAATGGCCAACCAGCGAGCACGGGTGAGGGAGCCCGAGACAGACCAGCCGCTCAGAGCTGCCGCTGTGGGCCGGACACCATCGTCACTTGCGGGGGATCCGCAAGGCCAGCCGCGTTCGTCCTGCTTTGTGATGGAGGAGGCTGAAGCTCCGAGAGGTCAAGAGATTTGCCCAGGGTCACACAGCTGCTCAGGGAGGCATTTCCTACCGCTGTGCCCTTCCCTTCCTGCCCTGTCCCCGTGCCACCCTGTCCCCGTGCCAGCATCTGGGAAGACTAGGCAGCCCAGGTCTTCATCGGCTCAAGGTGGGAATGAGGGATGATAGGGACGGGGATCGTTCGCATACAGAGCACCCCAGCTGAGTGGCAGGGCTAAGGGGACCCTTACAGAGAGGGAAACTGAGGCCCAGGGAGGAGAAGGAGCAGCCGGAGTCACAGAGTAGGGGCTTGTTGCCTCTCCCGGGCCCCCTCCGTGTGACCCGGCCAGGGGCTCATCTGGCTGCTACGGGTGGGGCCCCAGGAGCCCGTGTTCCTCACCATGCCCCCCCCCCCCCCTTAAGGAAACAGGAGTTCGTAGGAAGCCGGAGGAATCTGCTGGATGTCTAAACAACAAAGCAAGGGGAGATATTTCTAAATCCAGGAACAGGCCAGCCAGTGAGGCCCCCCGGCACGTCCTTGCCCCGCCAGTGGCCTAGACAGTGGTCACGATTATCTGGCTCTCTGTTGCCTCCGCCTCCCCACAGGGACTGTACCTCCAGAGCGTGCGTCCCTGAGCCCAGGCCTTGGGGGCTGTCCCAGAGCAGGCGGCCTCTCGAGGGAGGCGGGGGGAACACACAAGCCCCCCGGGGACCTAGGCTCCCCTCTCCAGCCCCAGAACCCTTACTGAGGCAGCCCTGAGGGGTGGGCACCTTCTCGTCTGCATTTTCCAGATGAGGAAACTGAGGCACAGAGATTGCAGGTTGCTCGTGCTCACGGGGCTGGTCAGTGGAGCGGAGACTCAGGTCCCTGACCCCAGGGCCTGTGGGTCCCTCGGGCCTGCCCGCCTGCCCCGCCCCCCATCTCTTCCTTTTCTCCATCACATGGCCACATTAAGTCAAGTGAATTTCATTATGCGTGATATCCGTCACCGGTCGTTAGCTTTGATCTCACGAGAGAGCCCTGTGACGGGAACCATTGATCGTACCGTCACCTGAACATCCGCCTCGGTTCTCGTGGCCGGGAGTTAGATTGGGGCCGAGGGGGGCAGGGGGCGCGGGCATTCCCCAGCTGTGCCCAGGCATGGCCAAGTCCAGAGACGGTGAATAGTAACAAGACTCTGTTGTCTGGCCGTGACCCTTTCTTCCCTGTTTTTTACGTATGTATATATATATATATATTTTTTTTTTTTTGACATGTCATTCACTTTTTTTTTTAACGTTTTTATTTTTGAGACAGAGAGAGACAGAGCGTGAGCGGGGGAGGGGCAGAGAGAGAGGGAGACACAGAATCGGAAGCAGGCTCCAGGCTCTGAGCTGTCAGCACAGGGCCCGACACGGGGCTCGAACCCACGAACCGCGAGATCGTGCCCTGAGCCGAAGTCGGACGCTCACCCGACTGAGCCACCCAGGCGCCCCGACATCTCATTCACTTTTTAAAAATGCACAGTTGAGTGGTTTTTAGCATATTCACGGAGTGGTGCAACCCTCACCCCTGTGTCATTCCAGAACGTTTTCATCAACCCCCCCCCCCCCCCAGCCCCTGGCAAATACCAGTCTAGTTTCCATCTCCGTACCTTGGCCTGTCCCGGACGTTTCACGGAACGGAGTCGCGCAACGTGCGTGCGGCCTTTTGTGTCTGGCCCCTTCCGTGCAGCCTGGTACCTTCAGGGCTCGTCCCCATCCGAGCCTGTCACTACGTCATTCCGTTCATGGCCGAGCAATACCCCCTGCTTGGGAAACCGCACTCTGCTTGTCCGCTCACCACTGATAGATCCGTGGGTCGTGGCCACCTCTGGGTTGTCACGGACGGCGCCGCTCTGAACGCGCCGTGCAGGGTTTGGTGTGGACGTGCGTCTCCGCCTCTCCCGGGGGCGCACCTGGGCGCGGACGGCTGCATCGCGTCACTGCTGTGGTTTGAGGAGCCACCGGCCTCCTGCCGCGGCAGCCGCACCAGCTTCCTTCCCGCGAGCTGCGTCTGAGGGCTCTGCTTCACCACCTTCTCCCGGGGGGGTGGGGGGGGTGGGGGATCATTCTAACAGCGCTCGTCGGGGGGGGGGGGGAAGTGCTGTCTTGTGGTTTGGGCTCCCATTTCCCCGATGACGCATGACAGGAACATCACGTGCCCGTTGGCCATTTGCGTATCATCTTGGGGGGAGATGTGTCCCCGCGTCCCCGGCCCATTTCTCAGTGGGATCGTTTATCTTTTTGTTGTTGAATCGCAGGAGTTCTTTATATATTCTGGATCTAGACCCTCGCCACGTACTGATTTGCACATCCGTGCCCCCATCAGTGAGTTGTACGCTCGTGTTCTCGGTAGTGACCTTGGAAGCCCGCAGGTTTCATTTCGGCGGAGTCCGGGCCGCGGGTCTAGCCCTCGCTCTTCAGTGGTTCCTTTGACCACCTTTCTCCTGAGGCCCCCCCCGGACGGACACGTTTTGCATGATAGTTTCTCCACATAGAGAATAAGTCACTCTGGGTTGCAGAGGACTCGTGCTTAAGCACCCAGACCTCTTTTTACCCCACTTCGGATGGCATTGCCCCTACAGGACTCGTGCAGCCCCTACTTTCCTTTTCTTAAGTGTTTATCTCTTTTGAGAGAGAGTGGGCACAGGGGAGGGGCTGAGAGAGAGAGAGAGAGAGAGAGAGAGAGAGAGAGAACCCCAAGTAGGCTTCCTCACTGTCAGTGCAGAGCCCAGTGTGGGGCTCAAACCCACGAACCTCGAGATCATGGCCTGAGCTGAAATCAGGAGTCGGACACTTAACCGACTGAGCCACATGAGCCACATGACGGAACAGCTACTGGTGTGCCTGGGGCCAGGGGCCTCGTGGAGTCCTGAGGGCCGTGCGGGAGCCCGTGGGCGCTTGTGGGAGGGAGCTCGGCCACCTGCTCTGGTCCCGAGAGGCCCTCCCTCCCGGGCTCCCGGCAGACACGCAGATCATCTGGCTCAGCCCCAGCCCCTGCACGAGGTCCCACTGGCCCTGCGGCTCCCAGGAGCCAGCAGACCTGTCTGGACAGGGTGGCCGTGGCCGCGGCCCCTCAGACGACACCCAGGCTGGTCCCCCTGCGGCGCCTTCCCCAAGTGGTGTCCCAGGGTGCAGAAGCCGCCCGGAGGCTCCCCTGTGGGTACAGGAGCAGCCTAACCAGCAGGCCCCACGGGACCTCACCACTTGCCCTCCCCCGGGCCTCAGTTTCCGCATCTGTGGAATGGCCATGGTTCCCTTCGTCAGCAACTGGGAGAGGCGGTAGGCACAAATTGGGGGACGCGCGGCCGGACGTGCCCTTGGGCTCATGTAGCAGGTCAGCAGAGGGTCTGCTCCGCCCTGAAGGAGACCATTCGTTCGTTCATTCATTCATTCATTCATTCATTCATTCATGTTCATACACACTTCCACCAGCGATGGGCCAGGGAGAGGGCGAGGAGGGCTTCACTGAGCACCTGCTGTATACATCAAGGGTGAGCCGTGCCCTCACTTGACAGCCTGGGCCCTCCTGCTCTACCTTCTGGCGTGTCCCAGGCCCCAGATGAGGGTCCTGGAGCTCAGTCGGGGGAGGGGCTATCTGAGAAGACTCAGCCCTGGGCCCAAAACAAGTCCCTCCCTCCTCACTCTTTGCTCCCTGGCCCTGCCCAGAGCGGCCCTTCGTGTCTTGCGTGTGGTGACCTTGAGACAGACACCGAGGCTGGACGTGGCGGGGGGGGTCCACACCAGGAGCTAAGGTCACATCTGGTCCTTGGAACCCCAGACAGCTGGGAGGAGGTAGAGGGGCTGGGGCTGGGGGCTGGTGGCAGAGGGTCACCTGGCTTCACACAGGTCAGCACCCCGTCCCCTCGCTGTCCTGGCAGAGCTCAGCCTGCTGAGCTAACTTCACAGCTGCTGCTAACTTCACAGCTACGCGGGGACGGCGTCGGGCTGTGACGTAGTATGGGTCCCGTACTAAGAGAGGCTGCCCGCCAGGGGCGTGGGACAGGGCCCTGGGGCTGCCTTTGCTCTGAAAGGCAGGTTCCTCATCCATCCCGTCCAGGGACACCAGCCCCACCTGTCAGGCTGTTGAGAGCTTAGGTCTGTGCCTGGCCTGGCTGTGGCCCCCCGGGAGCTGTCAGGAAACGTGTCCCTCCCTGTGCCCCCGGCCCCATCTCTGCTCCTCTGGATCCCGCCCGAGCCCCAGGCACCAGGGAGGACAGCCGGTCAGCTGCTGGGGTGCTAGCTACCTCCCACAAGCCACCTGTCCTCTGTGCGTCACTTAGCTCCCGGGCCCCACCCCCACTGGGGGGCAACCAGCCCTGAGCCAGGGTCCCGCTTTCAGTTCCACTGGGAAGGTAGAACGTAGCCACCCCTAAAAGGCCTTTGAGGACCGGAGCACCGACTCAGTGGGGGGGGGGGGGGGAGGCAGGCGAGTTCAGTGCCCCCCAGGCGTGCCCGCACTTGTGCACACACAGCTACAAGGCCGAGAGGAGAGGTGAGGTTGAGCGTTGGGCCTACCGTTGACATGTTCCAGGCCGTGCGTGGTGTGGAACGGGACGCCCGCCGTTCTCTCTGCCCCCAGAGCGGCGCAGTGAATTGTCAACGTATGTACAAAGGACGAGGTTTGGATCCTAAGTCGGTGTGTCCTGTGTGGCCTCGGACAAGTCCCTTGACCTCTCTGAGCCTCCTTTGCCTCACTTGTAAAAGGGAACCATACTCAGCACCTACAGCGGGAGGAGAGAGTCCCGAGGGTGCGGGGTGGCGAGCTCCGGGGCCGGGCAGGCGGAAGAAGGGGTGAGCCGAGTGGTGGAGGCCCAGCACGGCCCGGGGCGGGGGGGGTCTCCCCGAGAACGTGAGAGGTGCTCGCCCTCCGGGGAGGCGTGGCAGGTGGCGGCGGGTGTGTAAAGAGCCACAGCTGAACGCCGAGGAGGCCTGAGGCCCACCGAGCCCCCGCAGGGCTGGGGCGGGTGGGACAGGCCGGCCTCCCGCTGCCCCGCCGGCCCCCTTGTCCCCACCGCGTGGCCTCTGAGTCCTGCTGCCGCTCACTGTCGTGTCCCCTCCTGCCCGCAGGCAGCTGCTGAAGACAGAGCTGGGGTCCTTCTTCACGGAGTATCTGCAGGTGGGTGGTCTGTGCCCTCCAGGGGGCCGGGGTTGCTCTCTGCGGTGGCCAGAAGGGCCGGGGTCACCTCCTCTCGGTGGGCGTGTGGAGCACGGGCTTTCCGGGGCTCTGCCGCCCCTTGACTCAGTTTCCCCATCTGTGCAGCGTGGATTGTCGTGAAGGTTAACGGTGACGGGCAGGTAAAGTATCGGCATTCGGGGTCGTTACGGGTTGTGCGCCTCCTGGAACACCGGCCTTGGGGGCTCCCAGACGTCCGCATTTGGGTCGCCGTGTGGCGTCAGCAACGCGAGGCCTCTGTGTCCCCGGCTGTGCCTCAGTTGACATCCGTGACACCTCATCTGGCCAGCAGGCCTGCAGAGTCACGAACACACGGAACCGTCTGTCCAGGTCACCAGCCAGGAAGGGCCGGCAGAGGGCCCCCCCTTCCCGTGGGTTCAGGGCCGCTCTTCTCATTTAACAGCTTTGCCGCGGCGTGATTCCCATGCAGCGCCCCCGTTTAAAGCGTGCGGTTCGGGGCGGGGGGGCTCCTTGTCCTCCCCTCTGGTTCCAGAGCCTCCCCGGCGGAAGCCCCACGTTTAAAAATAATTTCTTAACGCTTATTTATTTGTGCGGAGAGAGGGAGGCGCAGCATCCCAAGCAGGCTCATACTATCCGCGCAAAGCTCCCGACGTGGGGCTCAAACTCGCGCACCGCGAGATCGTGACCTGAGCCGAGGCCAAGAGTCGGACGCTTAACTGACTGAGCCCCCAGGCGCCCCAGGAGCCCCACGTTTCTAAACATCCTCCGTTCCCTGCTCCCCGCAGCCCCTGGCAGCAACCATCTGCTCTCTGTGCCAGAACGTTCCTATTCTGGAGACTTCGTGTCAGTGGCCTTTCGAGCCTGCTGCTCCCGCGAGCACGGCCTTAGCGAGGGGCATCTGTGTTGCGTCCATCAGCGCCCCGCTCCCTTTTCCGGCCAAATAACATTCCACTGCGCGGAGACACCCCGTTTTGTTTGTCCTCCCGTCCGTCGGTGGCACTGGGCTGTTTCCACCTTCTGGCTGTTGGTGGTGCTGAGGCCACACGGTGTCGTTCTCGGCCAAGACCCCGGGGGCAGCGTGACTGCGTGCACCGCGCACTTTGGGCCTCAGGTCGCTGATGGTGCTTCACGCGCCAGGACGTCCGGCACGGGGCCCCTCTTGCCCGAAAGGTCTTCCTTCGCCGTGGGATGTGAAGGCAGCCGCCCGCCCGACTCGGCTTGTCTCTGAGGGGTCCCCGCGGCCACCTCCCGTCTGACCAGCCCCAACAGTTGTCACTGCCCTCCGGGGGGGGGGGGTGAGCTGACGCTCACCCCTGGGCCTCAGCTGTGGCTGGGGGACTCCCGGGGGCCTTGCCTGCCGGCCCCCGCCCCCCCCCCCAAAGCAGTGACGGCATCTCTGTGTGTGGCTTTCAGAACCAGCTGCTGACGAAAGGCATGGTGATCCTGCGGGACAAGATCCGCTTGTATGAGGGTGAGTCTGGTGGCCCCGTGGCGGGGACCGGGCACCCAGCCACCCTCCCGGCTGGTGTGGCCGCTGGGCAGCGTGACGTTGCCAGCCTTTTCTGTGCCCCCAGGGCTCTGGGTGGGAGGGCAGGGGAGGCGGCAAGACCACGTCTGACCCCAGGAGTGGACCTTACTGGGGAGCGTGTGCCCTCCCATGACCTGCGAGAGCCCGGGAGGGCTGAGAGCCATCGGGGGAACGGCCCTGCCTCCCCTCGCTGCCCCCGGGGCCTTCTGCCGCCAGCGAACCCCGTCCCAGCAGCCCAGAGGAGCCCCCAGGGAACTAGCTTCGGGCAGAGGTTTGCCCTGATGCTCCTGAAGGGGGAGGCTGGCAGGGGGCTGCTTCCTGGCTGGGCACGGCTGCCCTGTGGGGTTTGGGGGGCCTCAGCTTGGCCCTGGGCCTTCCAGACGAGTTTTCTCAAAGTTCACACCCACCCGTGAGACCTTCGGGTCCTTGTCCCCTTCACGGCTAGTGGCAGCTCAGTGATGACAGGGGCTCCGTCTGCAGCCGCGCTGGGAGCAAAGGGTTGGGGGGCAGGTTCGAGCCCAGGCCAGCCCGGCCCCGGCCCCCACGAGCTCCAGCGGGCCTCTGCCTGGCCGGGGCCTCAGCAAGCAGGGAAGGGTCTTCAGGCTCCCGCGCCCTCGGCCTCCTTGCAGGAGAGAATTGGCGTAGGGAAAGATGGAATAACGTGAGGACCTGGCCAAACCACGCCGCCTTTTCCAAGGCCGGTTTCGTTCCAGGCCCTGCGCCGAGTTCAAGCCCCAGGAACGTTTCTGAGCACGTTCCGGGCACCGGGCACTGGGCACCGGGCACGTGCTTCCTCCGTGCCGGACCGTCCTGAGTGTTTTCCGGCTACCGATCTGTTGGGTCTCCCGACGACCCCACGCAAGAGCCGTCATTGCTGCAGCCGCTGCACAAAGAGGGAAACCGAGGCACCCAGGGCTGCTTCCTGGGCCCACGCTGCTGCCTCGGTTCCCACTCTGATCCTGGAAAGAAGGGGTGCTAGCCCATTTCGCAGAGCAGGACGCCGAGGCCCGTGGCCTGGTGGGTGCCGGCTGAACTCAGAGCCGCTTGTCCCCCGGTCTTCCTGTACCCCCTGCTTCTATCGGGCGGAAGCTTCGGGGCAGGAGCCCGAGAGGGGCCACCAGAACCAGTCGAGGGGAGGCGGAGACACAGACCGCCAGAGGTTTAGGCTGGCTTCCTGGAGGAGGCAGCAGAGGAAGCCAGCCGGGCAGGGCAGTGGGGGTCTGGCACCGGGCGGAGACGCCCTCCCACGCCGTCTCCTTACTCGGCACATTCCAGCGCGCTGTGCCTCCCACCAGCTCCGGACCAGGGGAGCTGGGATCCTCAGAGAAGAGAAGCTTTGTGCGGCTTAGTGGAGTCGTGCCTGGAGCGGTCGTGTCCGCCAGGCCACCCAGCGGGGGAGTGCCGGCCCCAGCCAGCCTCCCCAGGCCTCGGGGGCAGGCATGGAGCCCCAGTCCGGGGGCCGCAGGGCCTGGCCTCCAGTTCCCATGCAGCCCAGCTGGGGACACAGACACGGACCGGAAGGTGGCAGTTCAGTGTGAGGACTGTCAGGGTGAAGGGAAGCTGTGGGGAAGGAAGAGTCCGTTCCATCTTGGCAATCAGGGAGGGCTGCACGGAGGTGGTGGTCCTGGAGTCAGGCCTCAAAACGTGTTCCGTTCGGGAGGACGTTTGGCCCCTTCAGTACATACCGTGGGGACAGCAGCCGATGCTGCACCCTGAGGGTCAGCCTCTGGAACCCACTCCACCTGCCTCCTGCCCCCATGTGGGTCCCAGGGGAGCTCTTCCTTGAGACCCCTCCCTGTGGCCAGCCATGTCTTCACCTGTGCCTCTGCTGGAGGGGGATGGGTGGTCTCACGCGGGGTGGCCCCAGGACCTTGCTGCCTACCCCCCCCCGCCCCCCGCACTCCCTCCGGCCTCCAGCGAGGCCCTTGGACGTCAGCTCCCAAGCGGAGAAAGAAGCAGGAAGTCCGGAGGGACAGCCTGGAGGGGGAGTCCCTCTCCTGGGCCATTTCTGAGGGTGTGGCTCGGTGGTCTTCGCTACAGCCAGGACAGTCCCCTCAGCGGGCAGGCACGTGAGACCTCCCCGGAGGGGCGCAGGGTCTCCTGCAGGCTCCAGGCCCCGTGTGTATGAGGACACTCGTGACGCCCGCCCTACGGAGGATCACGCTGGGGTCCCACAGCAAAGCAGAGCAGGGCCCCAGCGCCGTGCCGCCTGACTCTGCCCACTGACCACCCCGTCACCGCCCCCCTCCCCCGGCACCCCTAGATCACAGCAGAGAACGTGGCCAGTGGGCGAGGCCGTGCTTCCTGGCCCCTCGTGCCCTCGTGGGGCCCAGAGTCTGTGTTTTACGACATCTGCCTTCCACAGCATTTCCGCCCCGTGGGCTGGAGGACAGCCCGCGGACGCCGGCCTGGCCGGTGCCCAGAGCCACCCCACGGCCGGCCCAGGGAACTGAGCCGTCTTTCTTCTTGCCCCCAACGGCGGGGGACCTGAAGGGACCTCTGGAGGGCAGGGCTCCGCAGAGCTAGGTGTGGGCCCCCAGGGACGGTCAGGAGCTGGCCGCCGGCTCGGAGCCTCGGTGCCGGCAGATTGGCCGTGCACAGAGGCCACGCCACCTCAGCTGGGTGGGCTTTCCTGGGGCTGCCCCCTCCCAGAGCCCTACGCAGATTGGGGGGCTTTATGGGCGGGGGAGGGGTGGGGCCCAGAAACCAGAGAAAGTAAGGAGGAGCGGCAAAGGCCCCTGTCCAGCCCCCTGGCTGCCATGGAAGCGTCCAGACAGCCCCACGTGAGCAGTGCGGTCTGGAAAACCAGCCAGCATGTGGCGCTTAGCCCTCCCGCCCAGAGACACCCCCCACACCCCGTTTCTCCCCAGCCGGTCTCCAGTCTGGCTCCCAGGCGGTTGGGGGTGGGTCCCACCAAGCAGAGGCTTTGGTGACACATCCCGGGGCCTGCTTGTCTGAGACCCTGCAGCCGTCCATTCTCGCTTTCCGTCCAGTCCAGGCAGGGGGGCTGAGGGCTCAGCGCTTTGCACTTGCTGGGGGAGCCCAGAGCCGGCTTGGGGACACCTCTGTCCTCAGCCTCAGGGGCTGTCCTCCCCGAGGATGGATGCTCCTTCCCCGGGGCTGGCGGAAGTGCCCAGAGCTTGACCACGTGCCTCCTTTCCACCCTGGGGATGTCAGTCAGCCTGGCCAAACCATCCTCCTAAATCAGCTTGGATGGCACCTCCTCCAGGAAGCCCTCCCTGCCTGGTTCTCTCCACTTCCTCTCCTGCCTGGGGCATGTTGCTGCTCTTGGATGTGGTCTCCCTGGCTCCCCGGATCCCACCTCGGGCAGCCCGGGGTGGCAGGGACCCGCGGCCTGAATCTCTTGGAGACTCCGACTCTTTGCCCGTTGAGGTCACCCCTTCAATGGACAGATGACTGTGCTCATAGCTGCCGTTCAGGGTCCTGCTTCCATGTCCTGTGATGAGTCTGGGGACCTTTGAGGCTCCTCTGGATGCCCAGCGCGGGCTCTGGAAACACCTGCGTGGGTGGATGGATCCCCGACCTGCTTGAGGGTCACTGTGGGAACCGGACGGGACCGGGCCGGGATGTGCGCTGCGGCTCCTGTGGCGGGGGCGGGGGGGTCCTGTGTGGGCCTGGGGTGTGACCAGGGATCAGGAACCAACAGGCAGCACTAACCAGCACTTTCTCCGCCCCAGGCCCCGTCTCAGCCCATCTCATCCCTGCAGCCCTGGGAGGTGGTCCTCTGTGCTGTCGACCTTGGGGCGGGGGGCGGGGGGGGGGGGCAGAGCCGGGCCCTCTGCTCCTGGGGACGGGGGAGGACTCCCACCCGGGGGGGGGGGGCCTGCGGGGTCTGACAGGGCCCTTTGAGGGTGAGCGCAGTGACGGCTCCCTGTGCCCACAGGACAGAAACTGTTGGACTCGCTGGCGGAGACGTGGGACTTTTTCTTCAGTGACGTGCTGCCTACACTGCAGGCCATCTTCTACCCGGTGCAGGCGAGTGGCCCCTGCGGCTGTGGGACCCCCAGGGCCCCGGGGGGGGGGGGGGGAGGGGGGGCGCGGCCCGTGCTGGCCTCGCTGCAGGCCCCTCGGCCCGGTGATGGGCAGGTGCCTGGACCTCCCAGAGCCTGTCTCCCACCCACAGTCTGGAAAGAAGGCCGGTCCCCCCCACCCCCGTCCGGGCCCCGTAAGGCCCTGAGCAGCACGGAGTAGGCTGTGCCCAGCACACAGTCGGGGCTCGGCCAGTGACGGCGACCCTCCCCTTGCCTGAGGAAGCTGACGGGGCCCTGTCTTCAGGACGAGGGTCATCCAGGAGGAGGACGGGGTGGAAGGGGCCTGAGGGCCGGCGGGGCCACGGCCCCGGGTCTGGCCCCAGATGTGTGGACGCGGAGGGAGGCGGGGGTCTCCCGTGACGGCCGCCGGGCGGGGCGCCCCGTTGTGTGTCTGCAGGGCAAGGAGCCGTCCGTGCGCCAGCTGGCCCTGCTGCACTTCCGGAACACCATCACCCTTAGCGTGAAGCTGGAGGGGGCGCTGGCCCGCACCCACGCCCGCGTGCCCCCCGCCATCGTGCAGATGCTGCTGGTGCTGCAGGTGGGCGGGGCCCCGGGAGGCCACCGTTGGCTCCTGCGTCCGGGGCTTCGGGGGGAGGGGGCGGGGCGGGGGGCGGGGGCAAGGCCAGGCTCCCCAGGCCCAGAGCACGTGACCTGTCAACAGGGGAGAGGGAAGCAGGAGGGGCCCAGAAGGTGTGGGAGGAAGGGGGGAGTTCAAGAGAAGCGGAGCCCGGGAGCGGGCACGGGCCCACAGCTGCGCCTTCATGCCCCTCCCGCCCCGCGACGGTTCCAGACGTTTCCGGGGCACGCGGCTTTTCCCCGAGAGGGCAGCTTTGGGAGGGGGCCAGCAGCTGGGGGCGAGTGGCCTGGCCGAGACAGCAGAGGATCCGACGGGCCACCGACAGCCTTTACTGCAGACAGGGTCTTTTGCAAACCGCTGCGCCCCAAGCCCCGTGATGGGCACGGCACCCCACAGTTTGCCGGCTCACCCTCCAGGGTGACAGGACGGAGGCAGGCAGCTATCAACCACCCCGCTTCACAGGTGGGAAATAGGATCCTCGCTTGCCCAGAGCCAAGAAGGCCTGGCCTCACCCACGTCTGACAGGCTCCGAGGTCCTGTTCTTCCTCCTCGCCCCCCAGCCCCACCGTGCACGCGGGCACCCTTGATCAGGGTCTGCGAGGTTGGTCCCGGGGTCCCGGGCAGCCCAGCCCGTGCGGATTCCAGGGCAAGGGAAGGGCGGATGAATGTCGGGGTTCGAAGGGTCCCAGCGGCAGGTGAGAGCTGGTGGTCGTCCTGGCAGCCGAGCAGGACATGGGACGGGCCCGCCGCCGGGCTTTTGAAGGGTTTTAGGTTAGACCTTGGCGGGTGGAAGCAGGGTGTCTCAGCCTCTTTCTTCACCTGGGTGACACAGTGGAACCGCCTGCCTGCAGGGCAGGTTCCAGGATGAGGGGGAGAAATCCGATGTAAAGCCCTCTGTGGTGCTTCTGGGAGCCCGCGGGGGCCGGGCTGGGATTTGGGGCCAAGACGGAGGTCCCACCTGGATCCCGGCACCCAGGTGGGTGGCCAGGCTGGGGCGGTGCTGCCTCCTGGTGGCCCGTGTGCCTGACGCAGCTTCCTGGGCTTAGCACCGTTCCCCCACTCTCCTCCTGGCCTGCGCTTTGAGCGACCTTGTCTCACAGCCCCAGTGAACTCGTCCCAGATAGATCCGAAGGCACAGCTGCTGGTTAGCCTGTGCTGAGGGCCTACTGTGTGCCCTTTGCTTCACCGGCAGTCAGTCCCTTCCCCCCAACCCCCCACCGTTGCTGGGGCCGGAGGCAGTTCCGGGAATGTGGGGTCCCTCGTGCCCATCTAGATGGCTTATGGGGTGCCCATGGAATCCCGCCCCCCAGACCTTTGGTGTCTGTAGTGATGGCTCCTCTCTCGTTCTTGATGTTAGGAATTTGGGTCTTCTCTTTACTGGTTGGCCTGGCAGGAGGCTTAACGACATTACGGACCTTTTCAAAGAGCCCGCTTTTGGCTTTTCCTCTGTCGGTTCCCTGTTTCGGTCTCCTTGAGTTCTGCTCTTACTGTTTCTCTTCTGCTTCCTTGGCTTCCTTTGCTTTTCTTTTTCTGGTCTCCGCTTAGACGGCTGGCTTTCGGGCTTTGTCTTTTCTAATACATATCCGTTCGAGGCTACACTTGCCCTCAAAGCACAGCTCTCAGCGCATCCGGTAAACGTGGACCTGTTTTCGTTTTCATTTGTTGCCAATCGTTTTAAGGTGTTTGTGAGGCTTTCTTCTTTGATCCACATGTCATTTAGAAGTGAGGGAGTTTCTTAGTCTCCACGTATTTGGGGATTTCCCCCAGTTATCTTTCTGTTCTTGACTCCTGGTTCAGTCTCGCTGTGGTCCGAGAGCAGGTATTGTATAATTTTTTTTTTTTTTTAATCCTTTTAAATCTGTGAAGGTGTATTTTACGGCCCAGAATGTGGTCTAGCTTGGCAGATGTTCCGCGTGGGCTGGAGGAGAACACGGGTGTGCTGCCTTCGTTGGGTGAAGGATGGCGATTAGGGCCAGTCGATCGGCTGTAGTGTTGAGTTCGATGTGTCCTTCCCGAGTTCCTGCCGGGGCCGGCCTGTCCCTGCGCAAGCACGGGGTTCCCCCACCGAGGGAGCGGACTAACTCCCGCGAGTTTCGCCTCACACCATCTGACGCTCTCGTCGGGCGCAGGCACATTAGAGGTGGTTACGTCGTCCCAGAGACTCGACCGCTTCATCGTGGCGTAGCGACCTTCTTGACCCCTGCTGACTTTCCTTGGTCTGAAGTCCACCCTGTCTGAAATCAGCTTAGCTGCTCCGGCTTTCCTGTGACTGGCGTCGGCGTGCAGGGCTCTTTCAGCCCCTTACTTTTAATGTGTGTGTGGGTTTCTCGGGGGCAGCATGTCGCTGGACTCTCTGCCTGTCTTTTGACACGTTGTGTCCAAGTGTATCTTGTCCTGTGAGCAACTGGCAACCCCCTAGAAGAGAGGCGTCTGCTCCCGTGGATTCAGGCATTCATTGGGCGAGCACTCACTAATGGCCTCCCATGTGCCAGCCCTCTGCCTCGGCTGCTGGGGGCACAGAGCTTGCCCCCACCCCCGACTCCCCGCATCAGCAAGACCAAGGCTGTCCTGGGGGCAGCCGCCTTCCTCGGGTTTTGGCCCTAACGGAACCAGAGGGAACCGGTTCCCTAATGGAACCGGAGGGGGTAGAGATCCCTTCAGAGCTCTGGACAAGGGGGCTCAGGGAGGAGGTGGACGGGACCTGGCCGGGCCGGCAGATGAGGGGCAGGGCTGGCTCGACCCGCTCTGCCCATAGCGCTCTATGGGTCGAGGGCAGGGGGCCCCAGGGCATGAGCTGCCCTCGCTGGGGGAGGTCAGCTACTGTCTCCCCGAGGGCTCCCAGAGGGAGGAGACTCTATCCCACAGGGCAGAGCTCCGACTGCTCAGCCTGGCTTAGCCACCGGGCCCTTTTCCACGGG
Organism: Leopardus geoffroyi; assembly: GCF_018350155.1. NCBI lineage: Eukaryota > Metazoa > Chordata > Mammalia > Carnivora > Felidae > Leopardus > Leopardus geoffroyi. The sequence goes on from NC_059341.1 coordinate 137,899,601, forward strand.
ACGTCACAAGCTTTCGGACCGCGCCGGCTGCTGTGTGCAGAGGGCAGGCTCCGGGGTGTCGAAGCAGGAGAGGGACTCGGCGGCCCCAACTCGAGAGAGAGGGCAGAGGGGGGAGATCACCGTGTGCCCTGCGGTCGGGGCAGAGACCCCGTGGGAATGGGGAGAAGGGACGGGCCGTTTGTGGTGACCTTTGCGCTGAGGCTGGCTGGGCCAGGGAGGCAAGGAACAGGCCATCTAGTGACCACCTGCCTCCCTCCCTCCCTCTCTTGCAGGGGGTGCACGAGTCCCGGGGTGTGACCAAGGACTACCTGTGTCTGGAGACGCTGATCCAGAAGGTGGTGTCGCCCTACCTGGGCACCTACGGCCTCCACTCCAGCGAGGGCCCCTTCACACACTCCTGCATGCTGGGTAGGGCTTGGCTGGGCTTGGGGCGGGAAGCTGGGCGATCCCTGGCCCCGTGCACCTCTGCCCAGGGTCCAGGCCTCCCAGTGAACAGACAGCCAGAACCACACCCCACTGGGCATTTGCTTTTCGGTCATGAGAGCACGAGCCCTGCTGTGTGCCGGGCCCTGGACCCACTAGGGCCTGGGGTCCCTCCTTCAAGAACTGAGGGGGGCCCGGCAGGCAGACACCGTGTAGGGTGATGCGCCGACCCCCCTGAGAGCCCCGCAGGGGCCTCTGTGTTCCCAGTGAGGTCACATCTGTGCTCAGTCCTGAAAGTCGAGACTGGCCGGCAGAGGCCGCGGCATGTGCAAAGGCCGGGAGCCCGAGAAACCTACCTTGTTTGCAGAATCGCAGGGGAGGGGGAAGGGGGGAGTGAGGCTGCCTGGCTTGGTGCCCCTTTAACAGAGGGCCTGCTGGTTCATTCAGCTCTGTAAACAGAGTGGCTCCTATGTGCCGGCCCCTGTTCTTGGCCCTGAGGGATCGGCAGAGACCAAGCCCCACCCACATGGGCTCTCGCCACCAGGGAAGGCAGACCAACGACTAAACAGTCCCCAGAGGAGTCCCCAAGGTGACCCATACCCAAGTGATAAGAGGCCTGTGGGTGGAAAGCCCAGGCCAGACTGGAGGGTGATGGCTGAGCTGAAGGACCAGGAGGAGCCAGGCCTGGGAAGAGGTGCACGTAGAGCGTCCTGGACGGAGGGGACAGAGGCACGAGGGCCACAGGGAGGAGAACTTGGACCCTGCCTGGCTAGGAAGGAGCCTCCGGCTCCCGCCCCGGAAAGGCCGCTGAGCGGCTCGCCGTGCGCAGTGCTGCCACCTAGGGTTCACTCTGCGGAACTGCAGGGCCCCGAGTGGGAGCCTGAGCTCTGCCCACCTCCCCCTTCCCACCCGCGCTGTCCTCTCCTGCCCCCCGCCCGGGGCGCCCACCACACTCGGAATAAAACCTCAGCCACGATCTCACGTGGAAAGGCCTTTTGTCATCCTGCCTCTGTCCTGGCATTTCACCACTTCCTGACCTATGGCCCACCCACGTGGGCTTGTCACCCCCCCTCCCCCGCCACACACACACATACACACACACACACACACAGGGACTCCTCCAGGCAGGAGCTGAGCCTGCCCTGGAAAGTGCTGGCTAAGATTTTTGACTGCACAGGTGGGGAAACTGAGGCATGTGTACCTTTGAACCCAGCAGTTGACTTGAGCACCCCCCCCCCCGCTCCCTCCACCCACCCCTGCCCAGCTCCTGCCCATCCAGGGTGAGGCTGGGACTCAGGACGGAAAGGAAGGCGTCTCGTCGGGGCAGACGCAGTGTCGGAGCTGGGGTGGGCATCCGTGTACCCCTCCCTCACTTGCCAGGCTGCCCCCGCAGAAGGGTGAGGTGGGGCTGGGCCGGGGATCTGCACTCACTGGGCTTTTCCCCGTGGCTGCCCGTTCCTGCAGAGCTAAGCACACGGCAGGTGCTGGCGAAGGAATGGCCTGGAACACACAGGGGCCCCCGTTTCCCGAGTAGACGCCTCCCGCCCTGACCCCTCGTCTGCCTGTCTCTGCAGAGAAGCACCTCCAGCGTCGCTCCCGCTCAGGGGACGTCCTGGCCAAGAACCCAGTGGTGCGCTCTAAGAGCTACAACACCCCGCTGCTGAACCCCGTGGCAGAGCACGAGGCCGAGGGCGCGGCTGCTGGCGGCCCGGGCATCCGCAGGCACTCGGTCTCCGAGATGACGTCCTTCCCTGAGCCCCAGGGCTTCTCCGACGCGCCTGGCCAGGGCCCCACCGCGGCCTTCAGACACTCTCCGGTCCCCCCGTCGGGGCCCTGCCCCAGCAGACTGTATCCCCCCGCCCAGCCCCCTGAGCCCTGCCCAGACCCAGCCCGTGGCTCCCCTCCCTCCTCCAGCCCAGAGAACCTGGTGGACCAGATCCTGGAGTCCGTGGACTCGGACTCCGAAGGGATCTTCATTGACTTTGGCCGGGGTCGGAGCTCTGGCACGGCTGAGCTCGAGGGCGCCGGGGACCGGCAGAGCGTCGTGTGAGGGCCTCGCGTCTTCACCGACCCCGGGTGCGTGTGTGCCTGTGGGGTGCGTGCGTGCGAGAGGTTTTTTTTTTACTCCGTCCCGACCCGAGCCGTCCCGTCCTGTCCGCCACGGGCCCCGGCCATTCTGCCATTCCTGCGTCTTTGCTGGAAAAACCGTCACCGCCCCGGCCCCCAGCCCCACCCCATGCTGGGTCGCACGGGCCGCCAGGGGCACTGGTCAGCCACGTGTGCGCGGAACAGACACGGCCACTCTGGCCCTCCGGCGTCCCCATCCGCAGAGACTGTGAGTCCTGTGGCCCAGCCAGGCCTCCAGAATGACTCCCAGAGCAACGGGGGGGTCGTTGGCAGACCCCCCTCCCCCTTGCCCTCACCTCAGGCCACGACGTGACCTCCTTGTGCCAGCCTGTCCCAGACCCTCCCAGCAGGGCGGCCGCGGGCAGGAAGAGGATAGAATAAAACCTGTCTGCCCCCATCCTGAGCTCGTGTCTGCGACGCCAGGCCCCAGATGTCCTCCCGCGGTCCCCACCCTCAGATCTCGCCCACCACCCGCGCTGGGACCACCCCTCCCCACTCCCAGAGCAGGGGGGTGGTGGGGGGTCTCCCGTTGCCTAGTTTCTGTGTCCCATCCTGACAGCGGGGCCCCTGTAGGAGGAGCTGGACAGCCTCAGGAGTGGCTGGGACCACAGCGGGTAGGGGCACACTCTTAAAGGGTCAGGGGTCGGCGTGGCCACCATGGGGCAAAGGGAGCGTGGGGTTTCTCCTGTGGGGGGGGGGGACGTTTTTTGCACCAGGTTAGAATCCAACCCCCTGGCCCCATTCAAAGGACCCACCCCTCCTGGAGTTTTCTGCTGGAGGTGGGGTGGGGAGTGTCCCAAGAGCAAATAGCAAGGTAGACCGCCTGGTGAGCAGTCCTAACGGAAGGGGGACTGGGGACTCCTGGGAGTCGGGTGGTCAGGGAAGGGAGGCCAGTGCGGAGTCACAGGAGCCACCCGCCCGCGGGGATCCGCTGGAAGGGCCGTCCGCATGGACAAGTTTCTCCCACCTACCGGGAAAGACCAGCCAGGAGCCCCTGGCTCATGCAGACGTGGGGTGGGGCGGAGGAGCCCCGAGGAGCTCGGTCTTGTCACTTGTGGTACCAGAATGTACCTACCACCTTCACAAGGTTCACAACCACTTAGCACTCAGAAGGTGCTTTAGGAACAGGTAGGGCTCAGCCGGGCAGCTGGGGACCAAGAGAGTGACCCCAGCCTCCAGGGAGCTGGGCTCGGGTTTGGGAATTGGGCTGGAAGGCAGTCCCCGGTCCGAGAACCAAAGAGACTGGCCGTGCTGCTCGGCCGATGGGGCTGAGATCCCTGAACTGCCCTCCTTGGCTCCCAGCTCCTTCATGGAGCTCGGGACAAGCTCGAGACCAGCTAACGTTGGGGTGGGGGTGGGGGGTTGGGGGTGACCATTATCAGCAGGGTCCCCTCAAAGCAGAAGGGCCCAGCCAAGGGCGGAAATGGCAGGGACCAGGCTGGCTGGGCTCTGCCCTCACCGGGGTGCTGGGCCCCCTGTTCTGCCCCCACCCCCTAGCGATGACCTCCTTTGTGGGGGTCTGAGCATCCCAGGCCCCTGTGGGCTCCAGTGGCATCTGCCAGCACGTGGGCTCATGGTCAAGTGTGGGCGCTCTGTGGGCATCCCTGAGCTCTGTGACAAATCCTGCCCCTGGGGGGGTGGGAGGGAGGCCCCGTACACCAGCCAGTGGTGCCTCACCTGCAACGGAGAGGCTGAAGCCCCAGGAGCATGGGTGCTGAGCCTGGGTCCCGGCGGGATGGGTGCTGAGCCTGGGTCCTGAAGCAGTGGAGGGCTGCTTCTGCTGGGGCTGCCCCCATACCCCCTTTAAAGGAGCCGCTCATCACGTGGGCCTGGAACATGTCCACATGTTCTACCCAGCCTTTTTTTTTTTTTAATGTTTATTTTTGAGAGAGACAGAGACAGAGACCAAGGATGAGCAGAGGAGGGGCAGAGAGAAAGGGAGACACGCAATTCGAAGCAGGCTCCAGGCTCCAAGCTGTCAGCACAGAGCCCAGTGTGGGGCCCGAACTCGTGAACCTCAAAACCGTGACCTGAGCCGAAGTCAGACGTTTAACAGACTGAGCCACCCAGGCACCTGTGTTATACTCAGCCTTGTTCAAAAAATATTGACGGTCATCTGCATCAAAACATCTTGTTATAAATTGGCGAATTACATAAGAAAAACCAGGGCCGAGCGTTACATAAATTAGGATAAATGACCAGCTATGGTAGCCCCCGCCCCAAATCCACAGAATGTGTGGGCCTTGGCCTCAGATGAAACACTGGTGACACCCCCCCCCCCCCCCCCCGAGAACCAAACTTTCTTACGATGAAGGTCGCATCCCTGACCAGGTCTCACTTTGGCCGCCAGGGAGCTCAGGTCAAGCCCCAAGGTTGTGTCTGCCCCACTGCTCTGTTGTTCTCACACCCCAGCCCGCACCCTACTTCCAGTGTCTCCCCCTGTTCCCTCCATGGGATTTGGCACTGAAATTTCAGGGGTAGAATCAGGGGTCGTGGGACCGGAAGCTCATACAGTGTGAGAGTTTTCTTTCAAAGCAGACTGGAGAGGGATTCCGGTTGTGGAAAAACCCGTACATCTGCAACTCCGTACCCCTTGGAAAAGACCTGAGTCCAGGAGAGGCCCCCGGGCGTTAGCTTCATGACTTCCTGGGAGACCTGCTCTGACAGATGAGTCCGTGATGGGTCTGCCCCTATGAGGAGGCCACCTGTCCTGTCCCCAGCCACAGGTCAACGGATCTGTTGAACGAGTGAAATAATTGGGATCTGTCAGCAGCATCCCCAGGGAACCTTCTCCAATGGAATGTTTTCTATGCATCCCCAGGGCTGGGGTTTAAGAAACCTTCTTAAATGAGGTCACGATCTCACAGTCTGTGAGTTTGAGCCCCTTGTGCTGACAGCTCAGAGCCTGGAGCCCGCTTGGGACTCTGTGTCTCCCTCTCTCTCTGCCCCTCCCCTGTGCACCTTCTGTCTCTCTCTCAAAAATAAATAAACATTAAAAAAATTTTTTTTTCATTCATCTCGGGAAACCAGAGCCGGGGTCTCACTCTGTCTCAGGGGGTCTTGAGTTGGTCCGTGTGACTCCTTCGGGCGTCCGGGGAAGCCCAGGGACACTTTTCTTAGAATAGTTTTTACAACAAAACACCTAAGATCCCAAAGGAAACCGCATTCGACACATGTTTGAAACGAGTCAATGGGAACATCCACGCGTGTCCGTGACCCCGTCAGCTGCCCGATCTCACGCAGGTCCCACGCGGACTGGGAGTTTGGAGGGGCCTGGAACAGACGTGACTCGTCGGGGCATCGACCCCCCCAGGGTGTGACGTGAGCATGTCTGATCTCTGCTGGGGACAAACCTTGGGGGCTGCTCATGAGGCGGGGCTTTGTTGACCCGGTGGACGGGGGTGGAGGGGGAGGCGGGGCTAACTTCCACCCAGAGGTCAGAGGTCGGGTAGCTGCTGTTGCTCCTCCGGGAGCTGTCGCCCCGAGTTTTATCTGCAAGCAGCTCAGGGGGCCTGGAGTGGCGCTCCAGACCCTACAGTTCACCTCCAAGGGCAGGAGGGACTCCAGGCCGCCCTCCCCTGCGGGCTCCCCACACCCCACTCCCTCCATGTATGTGCAGCACGTGCACACCCATGCACGCCCACGTACGTGCATGCACGCACATGTGCACACACGCGCACACCTATGCGTGTGCGCGCACGCGCGTGCACGCCCGCGCCCGCGCATGTATGCACGCGCGTGCACGCGCACACGTGCGCACCCACGCACATGTATGCACGCACACGTGCACACCCATGCACGCACCCGCTCTGGGCCAGCGTCTGCTCGGTCCTCCCGTCCCCGTCCCCCCATCCCTGTCTCCGTCCCCGCCCTACCTGACAGGTGGCAGCGGCTCCAAGAGGTGGGCGTGAGACCGGCTGTGGTCCCTCGGCTCTGAGAATGGCGGCCCCGGAACGCTGTCCCAGCTCTGTCCCACTGCGGAGCTCTGGTGGCCGCTGGCCCGAGCATTTGGGGACGGGTCGTGGGACCCACGGCTGGGGGCCTGCACCCCCCGGGGCCTGGCTCAGGGGTTGCCCGTGTGGCACACGTCTGCGGGCTGAGCTGAACGGAAAAGGATCCTTTCGGAGGAGAGACGTCCAGGCCAGAGGGAGCCTTGGATCCTGTTCTTGGAAAAGGGAAACGGAAACCCTACGGTATTCTTGGCCCCTCGTCTACCATTTCCTTCACGTCGTCCCGGACTTCAGCTCAGAATGCCACTGGCGTTTCTCCAGGGCGTCATTGTAGGCTGGGGCACGCTGCCAACGCAGCGGTCACCTGTGGGGCGCGCAGGGAGCGCGCGCACACGCACACGCACGCACAGCCTCCCGGCCTCACCGGCAGACGGGGACGCGCGACCCAGCGGGGTATGCTCAGCCCGCCAAGCAGTCCCCTTCAGCTGCCGCCACCGCTGCACACACTCGCAACAGCCAATATGCTCCCCTCGCCCCCACGGCAGTCCCAGAATCCACCACCCGAGGCCGTGGGAGGCCCCTGATCTTGTGTCCCAAGGGCCAGTCCGGGCTCCCCTGGCCGCCTCTTGGCTGAGGGCGGGGAACCGAGCTGCCACAGGAGGCCCCACCCCTGCCACAGCTGGCCACTCGTCCACCCCTCCCCCTGCTGAAACTCCCCCTCCTCTCCGCCTCTCCGTGGCCGCTCCGTGGCCTCCCAGGGCACGATGCCCCGCCCTCCTCCAGCCCCGGGCTCCGGATCCGGAGCCCCGCGCTGGGAAGGCTCTCTGGCTTGTCCCCACCGTGGTGTCGGTGACCTTCCCCGGGTCCGAGCTATTCCGTCTTCTCTCTCAGGCACACGCACACCGACAGGCACTTGCGCTCGCATGCACGTGCTTGCTCACACTCGCGCCCCTGCACACACGTGCACACCTGCAGGTTTGCACGCACTCGCGTGGCTCTGGGAAAGCAGCCTCCCCCCCGGGGGGGGGGGGGTTCGTGCACAGGAGGGTCACACATCCTCCGACCACCTCCCGTCGCCCCCAGAGAGCCCTCCTCCCGTTGCCACCTGAACTAAGGTGTGGAGAAACGGTCGTCCGAGGCATCTGTCCGCATCTGCCATCGCAGCTCCTGCGGCCACAACCAGTATCACAGGCTGCGGGGCTGAAGCCGCCACCCAGGAGCCCCGGATTCCACTTCCTATGAAGCACCTAGAGCCATCACGCTCACAGGGGCAGAGAGTAGAAAGGTGGTCGCCAGGGGCTTGGGAGGGGAAATGGGGTGTTGGGGAGAGAGGTGCAGTGTCGCAGGATGGAAAGAGTTCGGCCCGTTCACGCCGCACAATGTGCGTGCAATGCACACTTAGGAGGCGTTGTGAAGGGGGAGCCTGGGGGGCTGAGGCGGTTAAACATCTGACTCTTGGCGTTGGCTCGGGTCATGATCCCCTGGTTTGTGAGTTCGAGTCCTGCGTCGGGCTCTGCGCTGACAGCCGGGAGCCTGCTTGGGATTCTCTCCGTCTCTCCCTCTCTCCCTGCCCCTCCCTCCTCCCTCTCTCTCTCAAAATAAATAAATAAGCATTTGTTAAAAAAGAAATGGTTATGAAGGAGGAAGAAGGATGGATGGAGGTAGAGAGGAGAGGAAGGAAGGAAGGAAGGAAGGAAGGAAGGAAGGAAGGAAGGAAAGGAGGAAGGAAGGGAGGAAGGAAGGAGGAAGGAGGAGGAGGGAGGGAGGAAGGGAGGGAGGAAGGGAGGGAGGAAGGAAGAGGGAGGGAGGGAGGAAGAGGGAGGGAGGGAGGAAGAGGGAGGGAGGGAGGAAGGAAGGAAGGAAGGAAAGAGGGAAAGGAGGAAGGAAGGAGGGAAGGAAGGAAGGAGGGAGGGAGGAAGGAAGGTGGAAGGGAGGGAGGAAAGAGGGAAGGAGAGAGGGAGGAAGGAAGGAGAGGAGGGAAGTGAGGGAGGAGGGAGGAAGGAAGGAAGGAAAGGAAGGAAGGAAGGAAGGAAGGAAGGAAGGAAGGAAGGAAGGAAGGAAGGAAAGGAGGAAGGGAGGGAAAGAGGAAGGGAGGGAAGGAGGAAGGGAGGGAAGGAGAAAAGAGGAAAGACCTCCTCCCCTCCCTGCAGCAGTCCCCTTGGGGAGTGTGGAATGCCCCGTGCTGGCTCCTCTGTTGAGACCCGAGTGGAGAGGAGCATCATTCTAGTGGGGATGGTGGTCCCCGTGCTCCAGGAGCGTCCAGCAGTGGAGTGGGCAGTAACCTTGGGGATTCAGTGGAGCACCAGCCCGGGGTGCACAGGGCACAGACTCAAGCCCCTGACCCCACGATGCTCTTCTGGGCCCTGGCTCCTGAACACACGGAAGGCCCGTACCTCCTTGTCTCCCGTGGCTGGTGGGGGGCCACGCGAGCAGCTCTGGCCAACGCATTGCGTGCAGAAGGGACGTGGGACGCTTCGGTTGGAGCCGGACCCCTTCTCTGCCAGGTGGAGACTCTCCAGAGCTCGCCTGCCCTCTGCCTGGTGACCGGTCGGATTCCAGATGGGACCGCTCCGGTAGGTGGGGCCCTGGGGGCTGCAGACAAGTAGTGTGAATGAAAAGGAGACCTACGTGTGTGTAAACCCCTGAGACTGGGGGATGTTTGTTACTGTGGTGAACCTGGCTCAGTCTGACCGACACACTCCTCTTTCCCGAATCCTCTACAGGAGTGGGGAGAAGGCAGAATGGGGGATACGCTGTTTTATATGTATGTGTAACACATGCCCTCGTCGGCAGAGCCGGGACTCTGGGTTCTGATCCTGAACGGTCACTAACTTCCTGTGTGATATCGGGCAAGTCCTCTATCCTCAGTTTCCGCATCTGTAGCGAGGACTTTTCAAATGCAAAATTCTGCGACTGGTGATATTTCTTTGCTTGTCCACGCACCATGGACACACGCAGAGCATGGCTATAAGACCGTGAGATCCTAGACACCAGCGTCCCTGATTAAGTAGCTCCACGCAGATGACGGTGCGTCGGGCAGACAAGTACTTAAGGGGTTTTGACCTGAAAGTGATAATGGCTTCGTAATAAACAGATGGTCTTAACCCCAAGAACGCTCTTCCTCGTTGACTGATGTGTTTGCTTAGAGCTCAGAACTGCTTGAACAGGCTGTAAAAAGCTATAAAAATGTAAAGTCTCATCCACATCGTGGCGAGAAGAATTTCTCGTGCTGACATTTCTCTTTTCACTGCGAGGATTTATGTCAGCCTGGGTTTGGTGGGGGGAGACGAACATGAGCTAGGATGTGGGATCGGGCAGGGTTCTTACTTGCAAGCAAGCGAAGCAGCTTCTGGCTGGTTGTGGAGAAGCAGTCCATTCAAGGACGCTGGGAGACCCCCAGCGTTGTCAGGACGTGGGAGAGCCAACATTGACATAATGCGCCTTCCAGAAGCAGTGCCTCGAACCCCCCCCCCCCCCACCAACACACCTGATGAGAGAACAGCCGCTCCTGCAGCCACTGCACCGGGACGCCCCCACTGGGATGAGATGCTCCCTCTGCACAGAGATGCTCCCCTTGAACAGAGACGTTCTCGCTGCACAGAGATGCTCCCATCGCACAGAGATGCTCCCCCTGCACAGAGATACTACTATTTCACACAGAGATGCTCCCGCTGCACAGAGATGCTCCCGCTGCAGAGATGCTCCCCCTGCACAGAGATGCTCCCATGGCACAGAGATGCTCCCCCTGCACAGAGATGCTCCCCCTGCACAGAGATACTCCCATCACACAGAGATGCTCCCCCTGCACAGAGATGCTCCCCCTGTACAGAGATGCTCCCCCTGCACAGAGATGCTCCCATGGCACAGAGATGCTCCCCCTGTACAGAGATGCTCCCCCTGCACAGAGATGCTCCCGCTGCACAGAGATGCTCCCCCTGCACAGAGATGCTCCCACTGCACCTGAAGAACCCACAGCTGCCACCCATCGTGTCCCAGGTACTCGTAGCCACTGCAGCCTCCCCCACCCCCCACGCTGAACATTGCGCAGCTGCCCTTTCCACTGCAATGTACCCCAGGGCTGCTTCCTCCCTCCAGGCGCACATCACAGTGATGGAGCCTAAGTCACTGTCTGGGCCCTGGTTGCAAAGCAGGCTCTGGGTAAACCCGTTGTCTGGCCACACTGGGCAGAGAGACCGGTAAGGTCAGGAATCCCAGTGTGGTGGGGGCATGTGAAAGGTGCCAGGCTCCAGAGGCCACAAGCAGCGCCCCACCCTGACGCCCTCCCTGATGTCAATCAACTAGGGCATCAAGAGTGTGGCCTGCTCAGTTGGAAATCAAAAGGATTTCGATTGCTGGGTCCAGACGATTCCAGAAGACATTGCGGAGCACGGATGGGTTGCATTTAGTTGGCAGTAAGTGCCAACAGCCACGTGCATTTGCTCGGAAACGGAAACGGGGGTGGGGGGGTGGGGAGGGGCACCTGCGAGGAGGCCGGGGTCAGGAGGCCGGAGGGAGCCGGCCTGCGGAGAAGCCCCTCCCCTCGCTGGGCCTCAGGGTCCCGGCCCTCGAGGCTGAGGCGTGGGACGCGTTCTAGATCCCTTTAGGCTCAGCCCGGCTGCCTCGCCCACGCTCAGCAGGGACACTGAGGTTTCGCGGTTTTAATAAGGTTCAAAGCTGAGCAAGTCTTGGCTCAAGCAGCTGCAGGGAGAGTTAATTTGGGAGAAAACAAACGTGAAGCCTAAGACCTTGGACCGAAGGATCTTTATTTCCTCCTTCCTTCCAGCTCTCCAGCCCCCAGTGCTTATTAATGTGGAATTTGCTACTTGGGGGAGAGCCAACTCTGACTTCCTAAACATTTGTAAGAGCAAATTTAATAAAGCCGGGAATAATGCCATTCAGATGTAATTCCTCCGTTTCACATTATTATTCTTCCTCTTCTATTGCCGGGCGTTTGAAATGCACGGAGTTATTGTTATAGCAACAAAAGGAAACGAGGGACTGGTGGCTTGCCGATTAGACGCACTTGGGGAAAAACAGAAGCGAGAACCTAACCGGGATTCTCCTGGGTTTTACGGTTCCTTTCTGTTTCTCTTTCCTTTTACTATGAATGGTGGAGCACACCTGCATTGTTTCCCTTGTAATCATTCTGTATTATTATTGCTCGATTGTACGAATCTTAATCTCACTAAGCTACAGTTGTGGAATTTGTAGGAGGTTTTCACAAACACAAATGCGAGGAGGGTGGCCTTTCCCCTCCAGGCCTTAATACCATGAAATTTTGGGGGCAATTCTGTCCAAAGTCGCTTTTAATTTTATTAAAAGTTTACTTATTTAAAATTTTTTTTATTTTTGAGAGCGAGAGCGCGCGCGCGCGCGCGCGCTAGTGGGGGAGGGGCAGAGACAGACAGAATCTGAAACAGGCTCCAGGCTCTGAGCTGTCAGCACAGAGCCGGATGTGGAGCTTGAACTTGGGAACCAGGAACAGTAAGATCATGACCTGAGCCGAAGTGGGACGCTTAACCGACTGAGCCGCCCAGGTACCCCAAGTTTATTTATTTTTTTTGAGAGAGAGTGAGTGAGTATGCCAGCAGGAGCAGGGGAGGGGCAGAGAGAGAGGGAGAGAGAGAGAGAATCCTAAGAAGGTCTGCACTGTCAGCACAGAGCCCATCTTGGGGCCCAAAGCCACAACCGCGCGAGGTCATGACCCACGAGGAAACCAAGAGTCAGACGCTTGCTTACCCGAATGAGCCACCCACGCGCCCCCAAAGTCACTTTTTAGGACAGAAATCCTGCAAACTGTCCCCCTTGCATGGAAGACTGATCTCGCACTGATACTGAAAAAAGACAGACGTTTGCCTTCCAAAACAGGAAAAGAGAAACAGCACCAAGGCAATCCGATCAATTGGATCAAATTCCCCATTTCACTGTCTTGTTTTGGGAGCCAAGTATTTGGTGTAGAAAGCCTGCTCCATCCAGAGGCTCAGACGTGGACGTGGGAGGAGTGCCACAGTCCCCTCCCCACGAGAGTCCCTCGTGAGCAGGACGGTGCTAATAAGAACCCACAGGGGCGCTGTGTCGGTTGAACGGGCCGGCCGGTGACGATCCTTATGGATTCTTTGCACAGAAAAAGGCATCCGCTCGGGTGACAGGTGATGTAGCTGGGGCACAGGGGCACGGGAGCGCCTGGCTCTGGGGTCCCACACAGACCACGTTCAGCCACCGTGGCTGACAAGATCCAAAGGCAGAGGAGCGAGTGGTGGGTAAAGAAGAAAGGAATTTATTTCAGTGAGGCGACACCAGGTAGGCAACAGACTAACATCGCAAAGACTCTCTCTAAAGAGCTGAAAATACTTCCCGGTTTACGAAGGTCGGTGCGTCCGTGCAGGTGGACGGTAAAGGCCGGCCATCGTCCTGGGGTCGATCACTCGGGGACTTGCTGGCATGAGGGCAGGTTCCTAACGCTTAAGGGAGTAATTTCGGTTCCCGCCACGGGTTTCTTGGCCTGCAGGGTCTTTTGCCGGAGTTAAGAGATACGCCGGGGAAAAAAACTTAATCAGAAGGTACAGACCAAGGTCAGAATGGAGGCCGTGGAAGTCCTCTTTCGACCCTAGGAGGAGACAGAGGTTATTTCTTCATTCACGTTGAAGCTGGTGCCAACTCTGAGGCAGGCAGAGAGCAAACAGCCTCATGGCCCTGGCCTGCCATGGGATGGAAACAACCAACATTTAGTGCCGGGCACTGGTCCTGTCTACACTGGTCATCGTTAGCAAAACTGGCAGGAAGCCTGCTGTCTCGACTTTGGGGAGGATCGGGGCTTGGTCTAACTCCTTTCCCACTCCTGGAAAGGTTGTGGGTCTCAGACTCAGCCAGTCAGAGGCCTTCCCTGTTTTTGTTTGTGTGTGTGTTTGTTTGCCAGGGTTGTCAGGAAACAAACTCTACAACTTGGTTAAACTGTATAAGGGTATGTTATCAGAAGATGCTTTGGGTTGTAAGAAACAGAAAACGCAAACTAGTTTTGACCATGAGAGAATTTCTTGGTGCATCTAACTAGCGACTCCACAGGCAGATCGGGCTTCAGGGCAGGTTTGATCCAGGAGCTCTGCCCTGCCACCAAGGACCCAGTTCCTTGCCGTCTCTGTGTAGATCTCTTTGGGGCTCTATCTCTTTGTGGTCAGCCCCGTGTCTCTAGTGCACCAAACTTCCTCATCTGGGCTGGGGGAGAGAACAGGAGAAAGCAGGATTTCTTTTCCCCCAACTATCCTGCTGGACTGGCCTTCACTGCTCAATCTCCTTTGGGAGATTTTGTGGAACGTTTCCTCTGAGCTCTTCGTAAATCTCCCCCTCCGCACCTCACTGTGCACATCCCTGAAGCGGAGAAGCGGATCAGCGAGGAAAGTGCCCGAGGGGCTTGACCCAGGCAAGACTCGGGGGGCGCCCTGCGTGCAAGGCTACAGGGGTTTCGAGCTCGCGGCGCCGCCCCCGAGGCGGGGCCACCTGTCCAGCCCCCTCCCGCCCCGCCCCTCCCGGCCCCGCGGAGACCCGGCTGACCACCCCCCTCCCCCCCCTCCCCGGGAGCCCGCGCCCCAGGAATGCGGCGGCGGCAGCGGCGCGCGGCCAGGGGCGGGGCGAGGGGCGGGCCCGGCGTGGGGGCCGCTTCCGGGGCGGGGCCAGGTGAGTGGGCCGCACGCGGAGCCCAGGTGAGGCGCCGGCCGGGCCGTAGGCAGGTAAGGCCCCGTGTCCGCGGGAGGGAGTCCGCCTGTGCCTCGCGTGGGGACGCCACGCGGGCTCTGAGGGTGTGAGGCGGCGGCCCGCGCGGGGTGGGAGCTCAGGTGGGCGCGGCCACACGTGACGCGGGCCAACCCAGCCGCCCCGCCCCGGCCGGCGGGCGTCCCTGCCTCTCACCGCCCCACCCCCACCCCCACCCCCACCCCTGGTTTTCTTGGAGCGCGCTCCTCCCCCCCCCCCCCCCCCCCCCGCCCTGCACCCCTCCCTCCTCGCCTCTCGTCCCTCCTCGCCACTCCTCCCCCTCCTCGCCCCTGCACCCCTCCCTCCCCGCCTCTCCTCCCCCTACCCGCCCCGCACCCTTCCTTCCCGGCCCCCCTCCTTCCCTCCCTCTTCCTCCTCCTGCACCCCCTCGCCTTCTAGCCCTGCACCCCTCCCTCTCTGCTCCCCGCTTCTCCTCCCTCTCCTTGCGCAGCACCCCTTCCTCCCTGCTCCCCGCCTTCCTCCTCCTCTCCCTCTTCCGATGTCTCCTCCTCCTTGCCCCCCCCCCCCGCACCCTCCCTCCCCAGGTCTCCCCCACTTTTGTGTTTCCGTCTGGATAGGCTGTCTCAGTTCACATTTGCCGCCCCCCTTTTTCCTTCCCTAATTCGGGTTCTCCCATGACGCAGGGTGGCACTTCAGGCACATCAGCCCCCCCTCACACCGAACCAGGGAGGTGGGGGGCATCTTTCCACTTCCCAGATGAGAAAACAGAGGCAGAGCAGGCACTAGGCTTATTCAAACTCCAGGCCGCTGGCTGGGCTGCTGGCTGGGTCAGCAGGGAGGATAGAAGCCAGAATTAGTGGGCCAGAAACAGATCCCCGGCCGGTCAGCCTCCGGAACCGGTTAGGGGAGAGGTCCTGGCTGCTTTCACTGTTCTCAGCCCCTGGCATCGGCCGGCCTGAGAATTCCCAGGGTCACTGACAGCGGCACTGGCTTGGGGCTCCCCGCTGCCTCGGGAGGTGTGCGAAGGGTGGTGGCTAAGGTCCCCGGAGAAGGCCCCGCGGAATCCTCAGGAAGCGGGGCACAGGGCAGGGCTTCCTGTGAGTCCTAGTTTGGTGGGGTGGGCACATGGCCTTGGCTGTCTGGCCGCCACAGACTTTGAGGTTTTGTTCGCGTCAGAGGCTGGGCGGGTTCCAGAGAGCGCTGTGCTGTGCTCCAGCGGGTCTGTGAAAGGCAGTGTTGACGTTTGTCCAGGTAGAAACTCAAAATTTAAATTAAGACTCAACAGTAAACCTCCTTTGGGTGGTTTCTGTTGGCACTTTGGGGGCCTTGTGTGTGAGTTCCTCCTTTAATCCAACGCTGCGTGGGGGCAGGGGCGAACAGGGACCCAGGGTACTGGCCCGAGCCCAGCTACTTTGTGTGGACAGCCATCTATCTCCACAGTCCCTGCCCACAGGGGACCCAGAGGGAGGCCAGTGGCTAGTGGGAGGTCAGGGAGGGCATCCTGGAGGAGGCAGCCATTGGACTGGAAGATGGATGGGAGGTGGGCAGGAAGGTATGCATGTTGAGGTCACCCAGAGGGTGGGGGATAATTCACCTGTAAGCTGGGGTGGAAATGCCTGTGGGTTACCATAGGTGGAGCCATCAGGAATTTACTTGGAAAACGTCACTGGAGTCATTGGAAGGTGACCTCAGCGAGATGTTTTGAGGTCTGGACGCTTACTTGATTAGACATCCTGTGGACCAATGGCATCTCCCTACTAAGCTGGTTCCAGGCCAAGTCAGTTGTGGGCGCACCGGAGACGGTGGCTTCAGTTAAAGAGGGGGCAGTAAGAGCTCAGACCACCCGGATGTCCCCCGGGGTGCTTGTCTTTCCCCACACCCAAGAACCCCTCCCATTCCTTGATTCTAACCCTCTTTCAGGGATGGGGAAACTGAGGCAAGGAGGCTCGGGTGCCTTTCCGAGGTCGCAGGGCCAGTGAGTGAGTGGAGAGCCAGCTTTGGTGCCCGCTGTGCTGTGGCTCCTTCCAGGGCACTGAGGTCTGCCTTCGTGGTGGGGACAGTCAGAGTCGGCCGGTGACTGCCCTTCCGATCTCGAGGAAATCAGCACGGCCATGTAAGAATGACGTGTTCGGTTTTTCAGATACATCGTTAAACTTTTCCCTCAATCCTTAAGTGAAAACGGATGCTCAGAGAACACGTGCCAGGCGTATCCAGAGGCTCCCCGGGCCTCCTGGGGCACATTTGAGGGGAGCCCTTCCGGGCCCAGTACTGGGTGGGGACGGCCTGGAAGCTGCCCGGTGTGGGGCTCTTGCAAGTGACGTGCCGCTCCTGAGTCCTGCCCCAGCGACCTCACGCGGAGGCCCTGGGTGCAGTCCAAGTTTCTGGGTCCCTGGAAGGCTGGAGACCCGGCTGGGTCATCGTCACCGTCTGCTGACCTTTCTCAAATGGGCTGCGTCAGCAGGCTGCCCTGCGGCTCAGCGGGAGTACGTGGGCACTCAGTGGGGGTCGGGTGCTCAGCCTGACTCCCCCACCTCCCAGACCCCCGGCCGTGTGGCCTGCAGCTGCCAACCAGAGCCGTAGCCACCCTGTGCCCTGGTGTCCCATCTGCAAAATACAGACAGTGTTATTACCTACTCGTGGGGTCATTGGGGTTGTTAATTTGTGCAAAGCGCCTTCGAACAAGGCGCGCACCTTTGTAAGCGTCAGTATCCCTTCTGCCCACTGATCTCGGGAAAGCAGGAAGGGCGAGCTTGTGTGGAACCCGTTCCTGCCCTTGGCCGAGGGGCGGAGCGGTTCTTTCTTCAGTGATGCTGGACAGAGCCGAGCCGTGAGTTAGCCAGGTGACTGTCCATCAGAAGGAACTGGTTTGGCAGGTCAGGTGTCCAGAAACTCAGGGGAGTTGTCCCCTCCCTTCCCCCCACTCAGGGTCAAATTAAAACCAGCCAAGAAAACTCGGGCGGGAGGTAGGCTGTCTGGGCTGGCACGTTTGTTATCTCCCAGAGAGCTTTGGTGGTTGAAGCCGGGGAGGATTTTGAACCAGCAGGCGTGGGTGGGGCTTTTAGAAATTGCCTCCTTTTTTTTTTTTTTTTTTTTTAACGTTTATTCATTTTTGAGAGACCGAGAGTGAGCGGGGGAGGGGCAGAGAGAGGGAATCTGAAGCAGGCTTCAGGCTCTGAGCTGTGGGCACAGAGCCCGACGAGGGGCTCGAACCCAAAAACGGTGAGATCGTGACCTGAGCCGAAGTCGGACGCTTAACCGCCTGAGCCACCCAGGCGCCCCTGGAAATTGCTTCTTCTTTAGACCTTGTTCTCCACTAAGTTCTTGTTGCTTCTAAGGCTCCCGTAACTCCCAGGTCACCAGCTTCGGTTCTGTGCTGTTATAACACCTTGCGTTCTTTATTCATTTGTGTTTTCTTATTTATGGAGAACGTCAGGTATTCAGAAGTAAGCAGGATCCCAGCGTCAACCACGGCCGTGCTGCAGCCAAGCCTGGCCTACCTAGGCTCCCCCCACCTGGGACCTCCAACCCACTCCACCCCACCTACTCACCTCCTGTCTCCCTTTCTTACTCGTGTGTTATTGTAAAGCAGTCCCCAGACCTCAGACTCCGTAAATATTCCGGTATGAATCCCCTTTTTTAACACGACCACAGAACTGGTGTTGCACTTCAAACAACTAACACAGGGACGCCCGGCTGGCTCAGTCGTGGAGCGTGCGACTCTTGATCTCAGGGTTGTGAGTTCGACCCCCACGCTGGGTGTAGAGGTGACTTAAAAATAAAATCCTAGGGGCGCCTGGGTGGCTCAGTCGGTGAAGCGTCCGACTTGGGCTCAGGTCGCGATCTCACAGTTTGTGAGTTCGAGCCCCGCGTCGGGCTCTGGGCTGACAGCTCAGAGTCTGGAGCTGCTTCGGATTCTGTGTCTCCTCTCTCTGCCCCTCCCCCGCTCACGCTTTGTCTCACTCTGTTTCTCAAAGATAAATCAATGTAAAAAAAAAAATTTTTTTTTAAATCCTAAAAAAAAAAAAAAAATAGACCAATTAGCGTAATTCCATAATATCCGACGGCCAGTTAGTATGTGGATTCCCATTTGCCTCAAATATCTTTTTTTGTTGTTGTTGTTGTTTTTTAAGTCAGGATCCTGATAAGGTCCATGCATTTTGGCCGGTTGATCGGACTTGGGAGGCACCTGACCCCCCTCTTTCCGCGTGTTCTGTGCTTCGCTGCCGCATCCGCGGTGACCGTTACGATGCGTGTGGCTCTGAAGGCACTGACCCTTCAGCGTGACATCTTTCATTTGAGGCTCGTTGAGGTGTTGTGCCCACTGCACAGATCAGGAAGTGGGAGCCGAGGGGAGCTGACTGGCCCCGCGGAGGTGGCACCACGAGGAGGGATGAGCCCGGCTGGAACACGTCCCTCCCTGTGACTGTCTCTGCTGCTCACGGCGGCTGGAGCAGGGACTGGCGGCCACCCGTACGGAGGGGCCCCTGGATGGGGGCCCAGGGGGATCAGAACCAGGTCCCTGGCCCTGGGAGGTAGGGTGGGCTGACCTTCCCCTCGGACCCGGGGACTGTTTTTTCTCCGGCCACAGTGAGGGTAAGTCTTTATTTGACCTGGCAAACAGTAGCCGCGTCTTTAATAAAGAGGTATCTGAAGGTGGAGAGTGGGTTTAGTGGGGCCCCGTGGATCCCACTTCAGTTTCCAAGGAGTAGCGGGTAGCTTTGAATTCAGATTCAGTATTATTATTATGATTATTTTATTTTATTTTAAATTTTTTAATCTTTATTTATTTTTGAGAGAGAGATAACGTGTGAGCAGGGGAGGAGCAGAGAGAGAGGAGACACAGACTCGGAAGCAGGCGCCAGGCTCCGAGCCGTCAGCACAGAGCCCGACGCGGGGCTCGAACTCATGAATCGCGAAATCATGACCTGAGCTGAAGTCGGAGACTCAACCGGCTGAGCCACCCAGGCGCCCCTATTATGATTATTTTCAAGAACTTTTTAAAAAAAGTTTTATTTTTAAGGAATCTCTCCACCCAGCTTGGGGTTTGAACTGATAACCCTGAGATCAAGAGTCGCATGCTCTATGAGCATGAGCTAGCCAGGCGCCCCCAGATTGAAGTATTAAATTGCACTTGAGCCGGTGGTGATCCTGGCGAGCCACTTATGGATCGCTTATTCCCTGCAGGGGCCGTGTGTTCCGGGTAGCTGAGACAGCATGTGTAAAGGCCCGGAGGCAGGCACAGCTTGATGTGTTTGAGGAGCAGCCTCGGAGACACTTGAGGCCTCTGTGGCCGGAGCAACGCAAGTGGGGTCGGTGCAGAGGTGGCGTGAGAGGGTGGCGGGCCCAGGCGCGAAGAGCCAGTCGTTCAGGTGCTTTGCGGGAGTTTGAATGTTCTTCCAAGAACTGCAGGGTGTGGACTGGGCAGTCGGGGTATTCAAGTGCAGCACCCGGGGGGGGAGGTGTGGGTGGTTTGAGGGTGGGGAGCACGGGACTGAACACCCCTTAGGAGAGGTGAGGGCCCATGGTCCCCTCACTCTGAAGGTCTGAGTTGTAGGGTGGAGATTATGACAGAGACCCCCACTGTGTCTCCAGGGACAGAGCAACCTGGATGGCGGAGAATGGAGTGAGCGAGGTGGGTAGTGGGAGTGATCTTGGGTTGTTGGTGAGACCAGGCCAAGGAGGCCTTGAATGCTGGACTCTGTGGTGTGCGCTTTGTGTGTTCTCTTGTTCAACAGATACTCCCAGCTCCTGCTGCGTCCACCCACGGCCCTGGCTGTCGGTGAACACGTGGTGACGGGTCAAGGACAGGACGTATGGTGCAGGCTGATGAGGGCTGTGATGGAGCTGGGGGCTGCCAGAGCCCCGAGGAAGCCCCTCTCCCAGCCTGGGGTGGGCAGGCAACCAAAGCATCAGGACGCTGTTGATAAAGAGAAAACCCCATTCTCAATGGGCCCGAAAAGTCAAGGCGGGGGGATTTATTGGCCCATGTAGCTGAGATGGTATAGCGTGGAGATCAGGTATGGCTGGCTCAAGGTTTGGCAGTTCTCTGCCTTTTTTATATGGGCCTCTGGATCTTCAGTGGAAGTGAGTTGGCTGCAGCCATTCCAGGCCTCTTCTGGCTCTTTGGAGAGAGACTTCTCCAGCGCTCCTGTCTTGAGATCTTTCTCAGAAGCATCTGGAAATCTTCTCGGTGCCTCATGGGCCTGAACAAACCCACCCCGGAGACCAGAGAAATTGCCATGTGCTGATTGGCTCAGGCTTGGTTTCCCCCACAAACCTTTGAGAAGGGAGACGGGATTACTCTCAGGTAATCAGGCCACCCCACAGGGTCCTGCAGGTGATGGCATATGCCCGAGTGAGCCTGAGTGAGCACGTGGGAAACCCCAGGCAGGGCGACAGGAATGCTGGGGAGGGAGCAGCCTTGTCTGTCCAGAGGCTGTGGGAGCAGCCGAGTCTTGACGTTGGCGACGAGGGGCATGGGAGGGATGGGTGGCCCCAGCGGTCCCTTGGCCCTTTCAGAGCACCAGACTTCGCTGGGACTTGTGGGCAGGCTTCTGGCAAGGTCGTGCAGCCGGTCACAGCTTCTTTGGATTCTGCTGCTGCTGGTGTCTCACCTGGGCACCCTGCACAGGCTGTAGTGACCTCTGGCCCGGCTACCTGCACAAATGGTCGGCACAGGCCTTCTTGCTGGTGGCAGGGACCCAGTGCTGTCTGGGAGGCAGAGTGGGTAGTGTGGGGGGGTCTGAGTTCATGCATTTGGGGCATGGCTGAAACAAAGGGCAAAAATTACTTTTTTGCAGGGTACCCTTAGAGAGCCCGGAATCCCAACTCAGCGGTGACCCCCTCCCAGCCACGAGCGAGGGCTCCTACCCCGTTGGGTGTGCCAGCCCCTTTCTCCCTGGGCCTTGGGGCCTGTGAAATACGGGGTTAGGGGCCCTCCGCTCCTCCCCGAGCCCTTTAGCAGAACCCCTTTTCTGAGACACAAGCCCCCTCCTCCCCGAGCCCTTCCTCTGTGCGCCCCCGCACAGGACCACACCACTCGAATTCAGCGTGGTGCTAATTTGCCCGGGGTTGGTAGGTGGTAAGTTGTAGCTACCGCCTTAAGATAATTGCTGGGAGGGTCTATTTGTGAAATGTGCAAATATATTTTTATAGCAACAAACCATTTTGCTGTGAATTATAAACAGATGAGTTCGGTGGTTTGAAATCTCTTTCGCATGGGATCCAGGTTGCCACGTGCCTGCTCTGGTCCACCGTCTCCAGCCGGCGCAGCACCCCCGCCCCGGCTGCCCCGGCCCCCCATCCCTGCGGGGGGGGCTCCTCCGGGAGCCCGGCTCACAGCTCAGCTTGGCGGGAGTTGAGGTGGGTGGGCTCAGGTGGAGGGAGCCGGGCTTGTGCCCCAAGGTCACCGCCGAGGAGAAAGGGTCCATTTGTAGTGTCTGCACGGAGCTGGGTTCTCGGGATCCCGTTTTAACAAGCCCACACAGCAGCTCGGCCCTCCTGAAACTGATCTGGTGAGGGCGGCCCGTGGTAACATTAACCTAAGGGCCACAGAAATAGGCACACGTTTGCAGCCGGTGCAGGTTTACGGACGGGGTGAGGGACACTAACCCTGTGGGGGAGTCTGCAGAGGGGGAGTCCTCTGACGCGGTCCGAGGATAAAGGATACACAGGCCGAGCAGTGTAATGTCCATGTATTTGGTCTCTGTCCCATTTCCTGCCAGGGGGCTCCTGAGAACCCTGGAGACCCTCTGAGGGCAGTGTCTTATTCATAAAGGATCCCTTTCGACCTTACCTGAGTTCATGCTAATGAGGCGACTCTGGCTGGGCCCTCTGATAGCATGGGGATGGGACTGGTGGCCAGAGTATCTCCCCCTCTCCCCCCAATCCTGATTAGAGGGTTAGAACTTTCAGCCCCACCCCTCAACTTCCAGGGAGGGGCCATCCCCCACGGCCGTGATTCAGCCACGCCCCGTCTCCCGCAACGGGTAATGGGTACAAGCTCTGAAGCCGAGAAGCTTCCAGATTGGTGAGCACGTTGATGTGCTGGGAGGGTGGGCGGGAGGCTCCTCGAGCACCCCCCTCTCCAGCGCTCGCCCTGTGCGGCTCCTGTTTGCCTGGTCCTGAGTCGTAGCCCGTTCCGTGAGCCTGTGACCATAAGTGAAGCGCTTTCCTGAGTTTGTGAATTGTTCTACTGAATTACTGAACCTGAATGGGGGTTGTGGGAACCCCCGAACTTGTAGCCAAGTCAGACAGAGGTGCAACAGCCTGGGAACCTGGGACTCGGGACTGGTGTCCGAAATGGGGACAGTCACTGTGGGACTGAGCCATTCACCAGTGGGGTCTGTGCTGACTCCTGGTAGTTTGTGTCCGAACAGGGTTGCATTGTAGGACCCCAGTTCGTGTCGGAGAATCAGAGAAGCGGTGTTGGAATAACATATTTGTTGTTTGGAGCAAACCTCACGGGGGCGGAAAGAACTTAAAAGGCTCAGGGAAGAGTCTGTGTCAAGGCCCTGGGGTAGGTGGGAGCAGCATGGGGTTTGGGAAAGCCTCAGATGCGCTGGGTTTCTGTGGCCATAGCCATGGGAGAGAGAGAGGAGAAGGAGGCCCAGGGTGAGGGGCGAGGGTGGAGTCCAAGCTGGACTTAAACCCTGGGCAGTGGGGCCTTATCCTCTATGCCCGTTTTCTTGTTAGTAAGGCAGGGATAGAAATGCCTTTCCTTCATTTAGCGTCCCGTCCTTGCAAGGCTCCAGGCGCCCAGAGCAAAGTCCCATTAAACGATAATTTTCTTTTTTTTTTTTTTTTTCAACGTTTATTTATTTTTGGGACAGAGAGAGACAGAGCATGAACGGGGGAGGGGCAGAGAGAGAGGGAGACACAGAATCGGAAACAGGCTCCAGGCTCTGAGCCATCAGCCCAGAGCCCGACGCGGGGCTCGAACTCACGGACCGCGAGATCGTGACCTGGCTGAAGTCGGACGCTCAACCGACTGCGCCACCCAGGCGCCCCTTAAACGATAATTTTCAAAAAAGGCAGAAAACCCTGACTGTCTTACTGATGGAAAAATGAACGCAGTTAAAGATTTTATTTAGCTTATGAGGGAACCAGGCACATGCTGTCACTGGCCGAAAGGATCTGAAGTCCAGAGGCACTTACAGATCGGGAGGATCGAAATGAAAATGGAGGTGATTTGGGGCATTTGGGGGGAGAGGGCGGGGAAGGGAGAGAAGTCCACCAGACAGGATGGAATTTGCACATCTGTAGGCGAGAATTATTCGTGTGTCTGTAGGCGAGAATTATTCGTGTTGCTCTCAGCCGACAGCAGTGTGCAGTTATAAACTAGCTCCCAGGGGTGGAGTCAACCCCAAAGGGTGTTCTCTGTTCTAGACAAGGTGTAGTTTTCCATCAAGGCACAGGTTTGCTCACACGGCTACGAGGAGGCACCTGCGAGGACTGGTCGTAAATGCCAGGGGGTCCGTTTGTAGCGTGAGATTCAAATAACAGTTCAAGACACTTGATGGGGGGGGGGGGTCCCGTTGCAGACACCAGCCGAGGAGTTCTAGTTGAATCCTGGCCCGACACAGAGCAACACCTTGAACTTCCTGGAAGCGACGACGAGACTGAATTAACTGTGGTTGGGGCGGGGTGATGGAACGTGCCAGTGGTTCCTTTCCTCTTTGCATTTAAAAAAGTTTGGTTGACGATTTCCCGCCATATGTGGAGTCATTCTGGTTCTAGGCTGGAGTCAGGAGTCCTGGTTTTAAGATCCGGCTCTCCACTGACTTGCTGTGTGACTATGGGCAAGTCCCTCACCCTCTCTGGGCCTCAGTTTTCTTGCTGTACACTGAGAGTTGATGGCACAGTATGTTCACTGCGGTCCTTCCTTGTGTCACTGTTTTGTGATTCTTTAACGTTTATTTTTTTGTGTTTATTTTTGAGAGAGAGCGAG
Organism: Leopardus geoffroyi; assembly: GCF_018350155.1. Taxonomy (NCBI): domain Eukaryota; kingdom Metazoa; phylum Chordata; class Mammalia; order Carnivora; family Felidae; genus Leopardus; species Leopardus geoffroyi. Next base: position 137,923,757 of record NC_059341.1, read on the forward strand.
GGAGAGCGTGGGGCAGGGGCAGAGAGGGAGGGAGACACAGAATCCGAAGCAGGGTCCAGGCTCCCACTGTCAGCACAGAGCCCGACGCGGGGCTTCAATTCACGAACCCCAAGATCATGAGCTGAGCTGAAATCAAGAGTCAGACGCTTAACCACCTGAACCACCCAGGCACTCCTTTATGTTGTAGTCTTGAGGCGGAAGTTGTTCTCTGAAAAAAACCTGTTTGCGCTTAAGGTCTTCACCTGATTAGATGAGGCCCACCCCCCATTATGGTGCATCATCTGTTTTATGCAGGGTCACCTGATTGTAAACGTTAACGACATCTACAAATACCTCCAAGGCAGCATCTGAGCTAGTGTTTGACCAACAACTGGGCACCATCGGCCAGACAAGTTGACACATAAAATCAACCATCACAAGGCCAGTGGGACCAGACCCACCCTGGTGCCAGAGCCCTCTGCCCCCCTGGATGCCCAGCCAGCCAGTCGGCAGCGTTTGGGCTCCTGGACCTGGAAAGACAGGCCACCTGTGCCTGGCGGCCTTCCCGAGGAACCCCTGGGCTCCTGAGCAACAGCACTGAGGACGGGCTTCCTTCCCCTGCCCTGGCCGCACTCCCATCCTGTGTGGGGTGGGGTCCCACCGACGGCCTGCAGCGGAGGGGTGTGGAGGGTTGGGGGAGGCCTGTGGTGCAAGCCCGCGGAGCACTCTGGGATGGTGGGGGAGAGCCTGGGTTTCTTTTCCAGTGTAGGATTACGGTCATGCGGGGGGGGGGGGGGGGGGCGGGGCGGAGCTCACAGGGCTCCCCCTCCCCCAGACTAGCTGTTGCCACAAGGCACCGATTGTGTGTGACGTGCCCACCATCTGGGCGTACAGACTTTAAAACAAATACAGCTGCCTGTGCATTTTGAGGTAGGGGATCGGGGTAAAGGTTCTGAGCTTGTAAGGGAAAAAAGGAGTAAATATTACTCTGCTTTAACCGAAGCAGACTCTGGAGGAAACACAAAGCCTTCTTGCCTTTGGGAGCTTTGAACTCCCGACTCCGCCTCGCCAGGACTTCCAGATGTGCTGCGTCGCAGGGAGGCCTTTCCCCACGGACAGTGGGGGAGGAAGAGGCCTGGGTCCCCTCTGGCTGTTCCCCCTGGTGGTTGGTGCCCCCTGTGAGGCTTTGAAGTAGGAATGTTCCGGAAGGATTCTCCTCCCCTGGGTCGGGTGGGTCCCTCAAGAGGCGCCTCCAGAAGATTGCTTTCCAGCTGTTTGTCTGGCCTGTAACGGGCTTATCACCCCAGGCTAGCCCACGAAAGGGGCGGGTGGGACTCTGGGGGTGGGGACAGGGTGGCCCCCTTCCGTCATCAGACATCAGGGAGCCCCTCTTGCCTGTTGTAAGGAAAAGTGGAATGACAGGGTGGCGGTGCGTCCCCCCCACAAGGCTGGGTTTTCCCCCGCCCCAGGCAGCAACGGCCCTTGGCATCCCTGTGCCCGGCCGCAAGCCTGGTTGGGTGGCCCAGGGACAGATGACTAACCTGAGGAGAGTTCTCGTCTCGCCAGGCTTCCTGGCCACCGCTCCTCGCAGACCAGCTGCCGTGGCCGCGCCCAGAGCGAGGGCGCAGGCGATTGAGTTTCTTTTCTCAGTTTCTCTGCCAGCAGCAGGGCCTCTCAGCCAGGCCCGGTGTCCCCCTCCTGTCCTCCCAGGTCCCCAGCCAGCTGCCTCCGGCTTGGGCAGAGCTGGACTGGGAAGAGAGTGGGCCTTGGGGTCCGGGTCGGGCGGTGCGGGGCCTCCCCTGCCTGGTGCTCTGTGCTCCCCGTTCCTACCAGGGAGCAAGCCCGGTCCCCTGTGTGCACCCCGGCCCCGGCCGTCACCCCATCTACCTTCCCTGCCCTCAGAAGCCGTGGCGTCAGGAAAATGCAGGGCAGGCCAGCCCAGGGAGGCGAGGGCAGGGAGCTGGCAGGCCAGGTCACTGGTGTGAAATGCGGGTCTCCGGGGACTGGCCTGGAATTGTGCCACGGGGAGGGGCCTGCCCGAGGTGATGGCCCAGAGGGCACGGCCAGGGTGCCCTTGTCTGTGTGCGCAGGCATGTGACCCCCGAGGCCTCCCCTGTCCCTCTTCCTGAGGCCTCTCTCCGGGCGCCTCTGCCCTCTCCCTCCCTCCCCCTGCCGGGGTCTCCCACCAACTGGCTTCAGCAGCAAGTCAGCGAGGCGGGCAGCGCAGAGCTTTTGCCGTGTCTCGGCCCGAGAGGGCAAAACCCTTGGCGAGGCCACATAGCCGTCCGAGGAGAGGAGGCGAGGAGGCTGGCCGGGGCCTCAGGGCAGGTGACGGCAGGGGCGCACCAGGAGGCGAGGGAGGAGGCCGGTCGAGACGGGCCTGTGAGCTCGGGCAGTGTCGTGGCTCCCAGAAGCGGGAGATGGGGAGAGCCTAGGCACGCGTGCGCCAGGGAGAAGGTGTGAGGAGCCCGGAGCAAGTGGAGGCACCCCGGGGCTGACTCGGGTCTGTGTGCACGGCCCCTTGGCCTCAGTTTTGTTCTCTGGTAAATGGGGACAGTAGCCTTTCTCAGCGTGAGGGGGCCGGGCAAGGGCAGCATTCCAGCCTCCTAACTCCCATCTACAGTTGTTTTTTTAAGTGTTTGCTTATTTATTTATTATGAGAGAGAGAGCCAGGGGAGGGCGGGGGGGGGGGCAGAGAGAGAGAGAGAGAGAGAGTGAGGGGCAGAGGGGGGAAGGGGAGAGAATCCCAAGCAGGTTCTGCACACTCAGCATAGAGTCTGACGGGGGGGTTCCATCCCACAAATGTGGGATCATGACCTGAGCCGAAATCAAGAGTTGGACGCTGAACCGACTGAGGCAAGCAGCCGCCCCTACAGCTGTTTCTTGGTCACAATTGTCCAGAGTGCGGAAACTTGTAAGAAGAGAACGCACGTGCGTGATCCAGAAACTCGTGCCGTTCATTACGGAGTCTCTGTCTCTCTCTCTACCCGTCCCCCGCTCATTCTCTCCCCACCCCCCAAAAATGAATAAACATCAAAAAGTTAAAAAAAAAAAAAAAAAAAAGAGAAGTGACAGGTTGTCTGTAACCCAAACCGGCTTACGCAGAAGAGAGGATTTATGGGATCTTTGCATTCAGGTGCAGCTGGTTCCGGGCGCATAGTGTTTTAGGGACTGTTCTCTATCTTGCTGTGTCTTCTGCCTTTGGCTTCATTTTTTCAAGTTCCAGGTGGTGACCTTTGGTGGTTCCAGGCCCATGTCCTCCAGGTTTGGGCACAGCAGGACACATTTAAGAAGTATCTCTTCTCAGGGGTGCCTGAGTAGCTCAGTCTCTGTTAAGCGTCCGACTCTCGATTTTAGCTCAGGTCATGCTCTCACGGTTCGTGAGTTAGAGCCACACGCTGGGCTCTGAGCTGGGAGCCTGCTTGGGATTCTCTCTCTCCCTCGCTCTCTGCCTGTCCCCCACTGTGTGCCCTCTCTCTCTCTCTCTCAAAATAAATAAACTAAGAAAAAAAGAAGTATTCTCAGTAGCTTCCATAGGAGTCTCAGAGTTCACTCTGGTTGGAACAGCAGGGGGCATGTGGTCACTCCCGAGCCCATCTCGGCGGCTCAGGGAATTTGGTGCCGTGACTGGCCAGGCAAAGACCCCTGGTTCTGTCCTCGGTGCCCAAAGTGGAGCTTCCTTCAACATTGCACAGGCTGTGTGTGCATACGATGTGCACACAGACTCTGCACATGTGGACGTACGTGCACGTGTGCGTGTGGGGGGGAAAGCGGGTGATTACCGGCGGGGGCGGAGGGGATGCAGGTGGCCAAGAGGACACCTGTCCGCCCTGTCCAGCCAGGAACCCCCCGCCCGTGTGACTGCAGGCCTGGGCTCTGCATAGCGTGTGCCCCCAGCATCGTCTTGTCGTGCACGCGACGTAGGCAGCGGGGGGCCGGGGAGGTTGTGCCCTGGCGTTCTTGGTGTCCGTGGCCTCCCCCGCCCGTGCGTGACCTCTGTCCGCGTCCCCACGTTTCCGGCGAGGTCGGCTCCCTTCTCCACGCCGACCTCTTCCTGTGTGGGTCCCTCTCTCGGCCGGAGCGCCTCCGAGGGCCCGAGTCTGTTCCCCTCCGTGTGAGGGGCTCGGCTGCCCTGCCCAGGACCCGGTTGCTGCGTGCACGGCCTGCGTGGCCGCCTCTCCCGGGCTCGAGCCCCCGGCCTGCCCTCCCGCCGCCTCCCTCCAGGGAACCCCAAGCAGCCTCTCCGCTTCCTGGGCGCCCCCCCCCCCCCACCCCGACCGCTTGGCAGACCTGACCCGCCGGGTTCACCGAACTCTCGCTGCGTGAACGCGCACGTAACGGCACCCAGAGACGGAGCGTGGCCGGCCCGGGGGGCCCCTCCCGGACCTCATCACCGCGGGTTCGCTTCGCCTGCTTCGAGCTTCTGAAGAGCGGGACCCCGCGGCCTCGCGTCTCTGGCGCCCGGCCCTGTGCTCGGCGGGGCCGCGCGGCTGCGGAGCGCGACGGTGGCCGCTCCCCTCTGCCGTCTGCGGGTCCTCGGGTCGTCTCCCGTCTGGGGCTCTTTCGCTGGCGCTGCTCACGCCGTCCTGCTCCCGTGCACAGATGGACACCTGCTGTGCGTGTGTGTCCGCGGGTGGGATGGCCGCGTCCCGGGCACACACGTGTCGTTTTCATTCTAGATTAGATCCTAATGTTTAAACCTCGGCAGCTGTCGTGCTCGTGGACGAGCACAGACGCCGACTTCTCCCCCGAGAGCCAGCAGGGGAGGCCACCGTGGGCTGGCTCTCAGCGACCCCCTTGGAGAAGGGCCGTGCCTGCCCTTGCCCGGGGCCCTCCGGGACTCGCCTCCGGCCACTGTTGTGGGTAAGATCCCTGGGGTCCCGCCCTGCCGCCTCTTCACGGGCTCTGCACCGGGCGGGTGACTCCCTGACCTCTGCCCTGCGTCAGTGTTACCGTCTGTAAAGTGGAGAGACGAAAGACAGCACTTAGCCAACGGGGAGTTTTATTTTATTTTATTTTTTCTTTTTTTCAACGTTTATTTATTTTTGGGGCAGAGAGAGACAGAGCATGAACGGGGGAGGGGCAGAGAGAGAGGGAGACACAGAATCGGAAACAGGCTCCAGGCTCTGAGCCGTCAGCCCAGAGCCCGACGCAGGGCCCGAACTCGCGGACCGCGAGATCGTGACCTGGCTGAAGTCGGACGCTTAACCGACTGCGCCACCCAGGCGCCCCACGTTTTGTTTTTTTAATTAAAAAAAATTTTTTTTATATTTATTTTTGAGACAGAGAGAGACAGAGCATGAACGGGGGAGGGGCAGAGAGAGAGGGAGACACAGAATCGGAAACGGGCTCCAGGCTCTGAGCCGTCAGCACAGAGCCCGACGCGGGGCTCGAACCCACGAACCGAGAGATCATGACCTGAGCCGAAGTCGGACGCTCAGCCGACTGAGCCACCCAGGCGCCCCAAGGGAGTTTTGAACAAGCAGAAGGCAGCAAGGCCTTAAGTCTTTTACGTTCATAAAACATTATTTATATTGTTAGCCATACATTGTCTTAGTTCAGATCACTGTATCTCGTATTAAGGGCAGTACAGGCTTTTGCAAAAATGAAAAAGGGATAGATGTGGAAAACCGAATGGATTTATCAGTCCTGATCCTGAAGCTCCCAAGACACAGCATTGTAACAATGTCCATTTTCTTTTGCTGTTAAAAAATCGGGCCAAACCGTGTGTGCCGTTTTGACCCAGCTTTGTTAATTTTTTCAAACCCCTTTATTGAGATATAATTCACATGACATTCGCCTGACCCCCATAAAGCCTACATGGTCCAGTGGTTTTTACTGTACCCGCACATCATGTGAAACTGTCCCCCCAGCCAACTTTAGGACGTCTCTTCACCTCGGAAAGAACCCGCACTGTTTGGCTGCTACCTGTCTAACCCCCCACCTCCCCCAGCAGCCACCGACCACTTTCTGTCTATGGACTTGCCTCTTGTGGACGTTTCGTATAAATGGGATCATCTCTTGTGCCTGCCTTCTTTCACCTAACACAGTGCTTTCAGGGTTCATCCACGTGGTAGCATGTGTCAGTTCTGCGTTCCTTTTCGTGGATAGGTCATATGCCATCATTTGGGTACTAACAGGGATTTCTCGTAAAGATTTGCACAGGTACCGAAGCGTTATCCTGGGCACAGAACAACCACGTTTGGTAAGTCCTAGCTGTAGAGGCACGAGCCGTTCTAATAGATCTTTGATGGCCTCAGTTTTCCCCTCCATAAAACGGGTGCGGGAGTGACCATGCATCTCTCTGGGCAGAGATGATGGGGGTCTTGAAACGATTCGGCCCTGAAAGGGCTGTTCGCATTCTGAGTGTGCCCCACCCCCACTGCCCCCCTGCCCCGCTCTCCTGGGACACGGGCCACCTGGGGACAGGAGCTCCGTCCAGGGGCACCCGTCCCGAGGAAGGGGCCCACACATGGGGTCGGCGCCACCTTCCAGGGCGCAGGCTCCCTTGGCTGCAAGAGCTGTTTGTGGAAGTGGACCTCCCCCCGTGTGGAAGAGGGTGGGCTGGGCAGGGGAACAGAGGTGGAAACATCGTCTTGACACGGGGTCTTGGAGAATCAGAAGTGGGTGCTTTTTTTATGTTCAGGAGGGAAAAGCAAACCAGGCCCTTGCTTGAAGGGTGTTTCCTTCATTCCTTGAGCCGTCGTGTGCACGTGTGTGTTCAATGTCCCCGGGTTCCGTGTGCTTCTCCCTCAGGGTGTCGGAAGGACCCCGTGCCCGGACCCCTGAGAGGTGGCATCGGGGCCGTGTGCTGGGCCACCCCGGAGAGCAGCAGAACATGTCCCAGCCGGACCTGGAGGAGCTGGCCGAAATAGGTAAAAGAGCGTTCTCCTTCCAGCCTTGTCCCGCGAGGAGGCCGTTGGCGGATGTTTGCTTTTTTTTTTTTTTTTAATTTTTTTTTTTTCAACGTTTATTTTTATTTTTGGGACAGAGAGAGACAGAGCATGAACGGGGGAGGGGCAGAGAGAGAGGGAGACACAGAATCGGAAACAGGCTCCAGGCTCTGAGCCATCAGCCCAGAGCCCGACGCGGGGCTCGAACTCACGGACCGCGAGATCGTGACCTGGCTGAAAGCTCGAACTCATGGACCGCGAGATCGTGACCTGGCTGAAGTCGGACGCTTAACCGACTGTGCCACCCAGGCGCCCCAGCGGATGTTTGCTTTAAACACATACTGATACACTTATGTGGCTGGAAAAAGTCTAGCCCTGTAAGAAGGGCTTGGTGAGGTTGTCCTTCTCCCTCATCTGGGGTCTTACCCCTTCCCCACCCCCGTTAGCCCCAGGTAGTGACTTTAATCTTTCCAGGGTTCTTTTGTGCAAATTCAGGTGAGCCCCTCTGAGGTGGAGCCACCTTCCTGGGTTGTTTTGAGGCTCAGGTGGGATAACATCCTCATTCACTGCTTGAGGCTACCTGCCAAGATGCCAGCGTCCACATCCCCATCTTACAGACAAGAAAACTGAGGCCCGGGATGACCGGAACACACGGCTGAGGGCACCCCGTGACAGGGGCCAAGCTGCGGGGAGGGGCCTCTGCATAGACCCACCCCTTGGCGGTTTGGTTAACATGACGTGTGCACGTGTTTCCGCGAGAGGCCGTTCCTGCTACGCGCACTGGGGCCAGGCTGCCCCGTTCGTCCCCCTCTAGTGCACATCTGTCCTCAAGGTTCGCAATAACCCGGAGTGGCTCCCGAGGATCCGCTGAAGGCCCGTGGCCCTGAAAGAAATGACTTTCCGTCCTGCGATGCAGCATCAGTGCATCACGCCCGATGCTGGGGGGAGCCTTGGCTGCGTCTGCCTGTGCTGCTTGGTTCGGGCTCCCGGGAGCCCGCAATTAATTACGCCTTCCGGTTTGCTCCCCTTGCTGCTTTAAGGCGTGCGGCACAGTAAAGCATCTCTCGCTTGGGCCCGTACGGTGGCAGGACAGTGAGCCCGACGTCAGCGGTGTGGTTAGGGATGCGGGAAGAGCATCCTTGTTTCCTCCGTCCGCTGCCTTCCTTAAGACGGTCCGGTTTGTTCTGCCTCCTCACGTTTCCTTGTGGCCGGGCCCCCATGTGCTGAACCGTTGTTTTCGGTTTTTTACGGAGGTGAAATTAACATGGCATAAAATGAGCCATCGTGAAGTATTTAGCTCATTCATAATGTGTAGTGTATCCACCTGCTAGAACATTTGCTTCGCCCCAAAAGGAAACCCCACACCCCATCAGGCAGTCACTCCTTCCCTCAGCCCCAGGCAGGCATCACTCTCCTTTCTGACTCCGTGGATTTATCCGTCCCGGGCACTTCGTGTAAATGGAATCCCGCATCCTGTGGCCTGGCTTCTTTAACGTCGCGTAATATTTTCAGGGCTGTCTGTATCGTGGCGCAGGTCAGTACCACGTTCCTCTTGCGGCCAAATAGTACTCCATTGCGTGGGCAGCCCACATTGTGTCCACTCATCCGCGGACGGACACGTGGCCGGGGTTGTGAAGGGTGCTGCTGTGACCACGGCGTGCACTTGTATTTGTTAGAATTCCCGTTTCCAGTTCTGTGGGGCGCACTGTTGCCTACGACTCGCTTTAACATCGTACACGGCCCGCACGTCAGCATGCTTCCCTCTGTGTCTCTTCTCTTAGCAGGACCCCAGGCTTCGGGTTTAGGGCCCACCCTGATCCAGTGTGACCTCGCCTGAACAAATTTCATCTCTACAGGCACTGTTTCCACATAAGGTCACATGTGAGCTTCCAGGCAGACGTGAATCTTGGAGCAACGCTCGTCCACCAGTACATCTGGGGACCACAGTCTGCTCTCACCTGAAATTTGAAGGCCCCATTCTGTTTCCCGTTGGAAAGAGCTCTGTCTTGATTTGTTTTATGTGAAGGAACCTCACCTAGTAAAATTAAACCGGGAGACAGCACTCCTTCCTACTTCGAGGCACAGTGACCCCCTTCTGCCCTCAACCCAGCCACGGTTTCCTGCCGGCTGCCTGGATCCACATTTCCCAGGAGGGCCTGGGTTGGAATTTGGAGTTGGGAAATCAAGTGCAAATCCACACTCCACTGCCAATGAGCATTGTGACCTGGGGCAACTCATTCCCTGTCTCTGAGCCTCAGTTTCCACTCCTGTCAGTGTGGAGGACGGTATTCGCCCCCAGGTCTCATTTTATCCCTCCATGGTTGTGCCCACTGGGCAGACGCATAGTGGGTGCACAGGAGGGGTGGGTGCATAGTGGGCGCAAAGCAGAGATGGGGCATGGTGGGTGCACAGGAGGGGTGGGTGCCCACTGAGCAGACGCACAGTGGGTGCACAGGAGGGGAGGGTGCCCACTGAGCAGACGCACAGTGGGTGCACAGGAGGGGAGGGTGCCCACTGAGCAGACGCACAGTGGGTGCACAGGAGGGGAGGGTGCCCACTGAGCAGACGCACAGTGGGTGCACAGGAGGGGAGGGTGCACACTGAGCAGACGCATAGTGGGTGCACAACAGAGACGGGCACACAGTAGGTATACAGTGAGCAGATGCACAGTGGGTGCACTCTTGAGGCATGGTGACTGTCCTATGAAGAGACGCCGGGAGGCTCCCTCGTTGCCCATCTTTCTCAAGAGGACAGCTGACTTCCTGTAATCCTCATTGTCTGCCACAGAGCTGCAGAGGGACGAAGAGAAGGCGGCCGCCCTGAGCATAGCGAGAAAGCCCTGGGTGGTGCCCACACCTGGCCAGGACCCCGCGCTCAGCCTGAATCACCCCTTCTACGACGTGGCCAGACACGGTATCCTGCAGGTGGCAGGTGGGTTGCAGCTGGGTGGTCCCAGGATTCCCGACAGGTGCCAGCGTTCCCGTGGGCCCCGTGGGGTGGGGGTGGGTTCATCGGGCTGCCTCCCCGTTGCCTCCCTCTCCTTGGCGTTGTTAACCAAGGGCAGTGTTAGGCTGCTTCCTCAAAGGGAACAAACACCTGTCCGGACGGAGAAGACGAGCCTCCCCTACGGCCAGCGGCGGGGCTGGGGGAACGTGTTGCATCGCTGTGACCAGGCGCGGGGGGATCGGGGCCGCTTGGTGTGTTTCTCACGTGGGCAGCGTGTGGGTTGATACGTGGAGAGACGTGAGAGAGGAGGTTTATCGTAGGGATTGGCTCTCTCGCGACCGTGGAGGCGGAGAGGTCCCAGGGTCTGCCTTCGGCGAGCCGGCGGTGGCACTCCCAGCAAGCTCTGGAGATCTGGGAGCGCTGGGGGCCCCTGTCCGCGGGCTGGAGAAAGTGGATCTCCCGGCTCAAGCACAGAGCAGATTCGCCCTGTGCCCCTTGTTCTGTCGAGGCCCCCGCCCGCGCTGGGGAGGGTGCCCTTCCTCACTCCGTTCAAACGCCGCTCTCCGGCGCAAACACCCTCACAGACACGCCGAGAAGGAACGTCTTCCCAGCCACCTGGGCCTCCCTTAGCCCAGTCGAGGTGACACGTGGGGTTAGCCATCGCAGGCATGGACCCTGACACCTCACTGCTGCACTAAGATCTCCGTAAACATTATGTCCTGTCCCCTCCCAGCTGGAATCTTGTCGAGGAAAGAGGAATGGTTTGCAACAGTTGGAGGCCCCGGAGGCACAGATGGGCGTCCTTTGAGCACACTCAGCTCGGAGAGACGAGGAGAGGGTGGGGGTTGGACAGGTGGTCAACCGTCTGAAGCCCCAAGTGTTCCTTCTGGAGAACCTTTAAGGTTTAGGTAGCAGGGGGGTGCCTGGGCAGCTCAGTCGGTTGAGCGTCCGACTTCGGCTTGGGTCATGATCTCACGGTTCGTGGGTTCGAGCCCCACGTCGGGCTCTGTGCTGACAGCTCAGAGCCTGGAGCCTGCTTCGGATTCTGTGTCCCCCTCTCTCTCTCTGCCCCTCCCCCAACACCGGACCCAGTGTGGGAGCACAGACCAGGTGCCCACCAAAGGAAGGCAAGAAATAGAGTTACTTTTCCTGGGAATAAAAAATACATTATTAGTATGCAATGGGTTATTTTTACTTTTTAATTTTTTAAATTTCATTTTTTTTTTATTTTTTAGGGAGAGAGCATGAGCAGGGGAGGGGGCAGAGGGACAGAGAGTATCTTAAGCAGGTTCCACACTCAGCACGGAGCCTGACGTGGGGCTCGATCCTACAACCTTGGGATCGTGACCTGAGCTGAAATCGAGAGTCACACACCCAACCGACTGAGCCACCCAGGGGCCCTGCAGTGGGTTATTTTTAAATGAATGAATACATATTTTTAAATCTCCTCTTTTAGGTTTCTAGGATGGTCAACCTCTATAGAAACAACCCACTCTTTTTTTTTTTTTTTTTAAGCCTTTTGAGGGCCTCAGTAGCCTTAAGAGTATCAACAGGTTCTGCAGCCTGAAAGCTGTCTAGGTGAACGTCCCTTGTACACCTGGCAAGAATGTGTGTCCCAGGATCAGGCAGCGTGTTCTGTGTATTTCAGTGAGGTCCTGTTGATTGACGGCGTCCAGACCTGCGTCCTTACTAACTTCTCTACTTCCGTCGGCTGTCGACTGAGGAGTGTTCAAAGCGCCCACGATTGAAACGTGTCCGTTTCTGCCCTTGGTTCTGTCCACTCGTTCCGTGGGTCTTGATGCTTTGTTTTTAGGGGCAGGTACGCTTCGGATTGTGAGGTCTTCTTGACGTGTTGTTGAACTTTGTGTTCCTGAACGCCCTCCTTTACCAACGGCCGTGTGCCCGTGTTGGTGACTCCTCGCCTAGCACGTCTGACGTTAATCTAGCCGGGACAGCCGCGCCAGCTTTCTCCTTATCGGCGTTGGTAGATACGCCTTCTCCATGCTTTTCCCTTCAGCCTGTCCCAGTCTCTCTCTTTTTTTTTTTTTTTTAAGTTTATTTATTTTGAGAGAGAGCCTGCACGGGCAGGGGAGAGGCAGAGAGAGAGAGAGAGAGAGACGGAATCCCAAGCAGGCTCTGCACTGTCTGCACAGAGCCCGACGTGGGGGCTTGAACTCATGAACCGCGAGATCATGACCCGAGCCGAAATCAAAAGCTGGTTGCTTAACCGACTGAGCCACCCAGGCGCCCCTAACCTGTCCCAGTCTTTACAAATGAAGCCCATCGCATATAGACCGCTCCCCATTAGATCTTTTTGTACTTTTGAGGGTGGCTGCTTAGCGGGAACCGTGTTCTCAGCGCCTCACAGGGTGTGCTCAGGAGTTCGCACTTGGTCCTGGTGGCTCTGGGGAGCCTGAGGCGGAGGAGTGGGGCTTGTGGTTTAGAGCGACCCTTCTTGCCGCGGTGTGGAGGGTGCTGATGGCAGCCGTAGGGGGACCCAGCGGGAGCCAGGACAGAGGGCTGAGCCTGTGCTGTGGCGGTGGCGTGGAGAAGAGGGGATGAATTTGAGAGAGATTTTCAATGTCAGCCTGGAGGACAAGCAGAAACCTACCTGGGAAGGGTTTGCCGCACGGTAGGGTGAGGTTTCCAGGGGTGCAGGAGATTGAATCAAGAGCCAGGGGCCCTGGGAAGTAAGTTGGGGGTCATCGCTCTTTTTAATTTTTTTTTAGGTTTATTTATTTTTGAGAGAGAGACAGAGTGAGCAGGGGAGGGGCAGAGAGAGAGAGAAAGAGAGAGAGCATCCCAAGCAAGTTCTGTGCTGTCCGCACAGAGCCCGACACAGGGCTCGAACCCACGAACCCTGAGATCGTGCCCTGAGCTGAAGTCTGACGCTCAACCGACTGAGCCACCCAGGCGCCCCTGATTTCAGTATTTTCAGTGGTCACCGTCTGGAGCTTAGTCGGGGGCCGGGCTGTGAGCCCAGGGGGAGATTACCTGGTGGCGAGTGGGGTGGGCAGGGGGAAGGTTGGAGCCGGAGCAGCAGAGAGGCTGGAGATGTGATCCAGAGACACAGAGGAGGCGAGTGGCAGAGAAGAGGGGGACAGGAGGATCTGGTTCCACTGGGTGACAGGTCACCACCCCACACCCAGATCTTTGCCCCCAGGTTAGACCCCAGCCAGGCCTCCCTGCAGGATGCAGAAAAACGGGTCTTCGCATTTCCTTCCTCTTTGCAAAAAGATGAGCAGCCCTGAAACAGACACCCAAGGAGACAAACTCCCAAATCACTCCTGGTTAGATGGCCACTGCCTTTATTATGCATTTTAATCGTCCTTCACTCGGAGCGGATGACGGATCGTCTGGAGCGCGTTCCGGGCGATGGCTCTGGGAAGCATTTCTTTATTCATAAACTGGGCTTCTCCCGCCTTGGAGGCAGTGAGCGATGCTGTGTTGTGCATAGCGAGGGGAGGGATGGGGGTCATGAATTACACTGAGGCCTTGGAGAATTTGCATCTTATTGATGGTTTTCATTTCCTTGCACATTATATCACTTTGAAGCCCGTTTTCGATACGCTGGCCCGTGTTACCAGAGAACGACGAAGGGGTGTTTACTCATATTGACTGATGTCATTACTGCAGATGCCGCCTTGACTGCTTAATAAGCAGGATCCCGGACGTCCCGGGGATTCCTCAGGGCTGCCGCGCAGGCGTGCACGCGGGAGGCCTCCCTGCTGCCACTGTGGGGTCCTCCGGGGCAGAGGACCCTGTGCAGGCCAGGAGTCAGCCGGCTGCAAGCGCGGACCCGGCCCCGATGCTCGCGTGGCCTCTCCGGGCCTCAGTTTCCTCTTCTGTAAACGAAACAGCACACCTGGAGGCACCCGGCGTCAGGCCTGGCACGTGGTAACGGGTCGCATTTATTGAGCACTTACCGCGTGCCGGTGCAGAGAGGCTGGTGTGGGGCTGCCCGGCTGTGGGGGGCAGGGACTCTGTCCCCGGGGCCAGGGCCGGCCTGTGCCTCCCTCCCTCGCTTTTTGTTCACTTTTTATGATGGAAATTTTCCGAAGCGTCTGCTGCGGAGAGAACAGTAGAAGGGACCCAGGTTGTTTGCCATTGCACCTGCCGTGAGAGTTTGTTCAGTCTGATTAGTGCTGTGGGCGTAGTTTGGCGGGACGTTTGGAAGTCTACTGATACGAAAAGAAAATGCTGGGGCACCCGGGTGGCTCAGTCAGTTAAGCATCCGACTCTCGATTTCCGCTCAGCTCAGGATCTCACGGGTTCGTGAGTTCCAGCCCCGCGTCGGGCTCTGTGCTGACGGTGCGGAGCCTGCTTGGGATTGTCTCTCTTCCTCTCTTTCTCTCTCTCTAAATAAGCAAACAAACATTAAAAAGGAAAAGAAAAAGTTAAGTTAGTTGCCTTTTCGGTTTTGAGGAGAGTAGAAGGCCTTCCATAGTGACTCAGCATCATGCAAGTTGAGGAACGTTGTACAGTAAGTGTTCGTGATGAGTGAGGGAGCCAGTCAGTGGTTATACAAGCAGGAGGCCCCCACAGGGCAAGGCCCCGGGCCGGAAGCAGGCGCCAGCCTCCCAGCCCCTCCCCGCGTCCTTGCCTCAGTGCCGTGCCCGTGCCCACGTCGTGTGCCGCCCGGGGAAGCTTCTCACCCTTGTTCGCAGATGGCGGATGGCAGGGGCTCACGCTGCGTGGCCGAACTGAGTCCAGACTCCTCGGCTGGGGATTCATCCTTCTGACCTTGACCTGCCCCGTCTCTGCACACCCCTTGCCCTCTGGGCCCGCTGACCCGAGCTGGCCAGCAAGGGGCCTGTCAGCAGCCACGGGCCCCGGGAGCAGGGACAGGCCGTGAGCCCCTCCCGCCCTCCTCGACAAACCAGGGAACGCGTGGTCTGGGGAGGGCTCTGGGGTCTGATGGAGACCCTCTGTGTTCTGGCCTGGCCCGGAGGGTTGGGGTCCCTGGACACCAAGTCCCTTGGGTTTTCCGGGAGCCTGAGTTCACACTTCTTGCCCGGAATTTCCTGCTGTTCACCCTGGGCCCTGGGGTGGCCTTGCTGCGCCCCTGTGTGGCGGGGCATCTGGTCCCTGTGCCTGTCCCCCCCGCTCCTCTGTAGGCTCTGCCCTGCCTGGCATTGAGCTCTGCTCTGCTCCTGTCTCTTGCTTCCCGCCGTCTTGGGGTGGGGACATTCTGCTTCCTGCCTCTTCTCAGCCTCAGTGGTGCCCGAGTGTCACCCACCAGGACCCTCTGTGGATCTTGACTGGGTGGCTTTGGTCGGGGGAGCTCACTCTTCCCTGGGATCCACCGGCCTGGGCAGCTGTTCCTCGTGCCCACAGGCCCCCTGGCCCCGCGTCCACTCCCAGGCCATCGTCACTCTGCACCAGGGACCTTCCGTCCTTGATGCTGCCTCAGCGGTTGTCCGTAGCTGTGCTCGGTGCTCCCCTCTTGGCCCTGCCCCTCCCCCTCGCCCCTCCCCCCGCAGCTTGCCAGACTGGCTCTGGCTCCTGTGTCCACCCTCCCCCACCCTCCGTGAATGGCCCAGCAGCCCAAGCCAGCATTGGGGGCCCCTCCCCGGTCCTGGGGGTCTCTGTCCCCTGTCCCCTGTTCCTCCCATCCCCCTCGCAGTCTCTACTCGGGACATCCCGCTTCAGGCCATCCTCACCAGCAGCCAAAGGGCCTGCAGAATGACCCATCAGATGGTGTCCCTTACTCACCCTCCTCACCGGCTCCCCACCGTCAACCGGGTAAAGTCAGACCCTCACTCTCCTCGTCCCTGGGGCCTCGACCTCTTCTCACCATCATTTCCCGTCACACCTTGCCGCCCGCGATGGCACGTCTGCATCAGACCCCGAGCTGTCCCTCGGCTGCCCAGGGCGTCCCGTGAGCAGACGCCTGCCCTGCCCTCAGCCAGGCCCCGTCCGCAGAAGAAGAAGCTTCATCTCCTCTCTCTGGAGCTCGGCCTCTGCTCCTCTGGCCTGGTGGGTGACGTCCGTCCCCGCCCCACGGTGCACCCCTCGGGCACGATTGACCACGGTGGGGGTGCGGGGTCGTGAGACGCGGTGGGGGTCAAAGAATGTGTCTGGACTTTGTCCCCGGTTCTTGGGAAGTAGCCTCTAAATCCTTGGAATCCCCAAGTGATAGGAGGAGCTTTGTGACTCCTGCTGGCTTATGCCAGGGGGGAGGCTCACGGAGGACCCCGTGTCGCGGGTGCCACTGAGACAGCTCAGGGTGGAGCTGCTGTGCCAGGAGCGACCACCTGGGTCAGAGAGTCTGGGCGTCGTGACCTCCAGGGGCTGGAGACTGCGTTCAGCCCACAGCCAGGGATTCAGTCGGCAGTGCCTCCGGATTGATCGGTCGAGCTGCGCCTTGACTGGGTCACAGTTCAGTCAGCCACGTCCGTGTGATGAAACCCCGGAACCACTCTGGATGCGCCTGCCCTGGGCGGTGGCGACATGGCGGTGTTCCGGACTGCACGGGGAGAGGGCACGGGGGCTCCGTGAGCAGGACCCTCCCACACACCGCCCCGCGCGTCTCCCCTCTTGGCCGGTCTTGACTGGTATCTTTCTGATGAAACGTAAGTGAGCGAGTGGATTATCGATCACAAGGGGGTAGTGGGAACCTCTGCATTTGTAGCCAGCTGGTCAGAAGCGGGGGGGCCTGGGGACCTCCGGCCGACGTCCGCCGTCTGAAGCGAGCACCGTCCTGCGAAGGATGGAACCCCTCACCTGAGAAGCGTGGCCTAAGCCCAACCACGTGGAAGTCACTGCAGAAATAGCCTGGCCTGCCAGAGCCCCCGTGGCTTCTCGGGGGCTTGTGGGGCTGGGCCGAGACCCCGTCCCCGCGTCACTGCCCTTCGCCCCGATCGGTGGGGCCGGGCGGGTGTCGTGTCTGGTCTTTCTCCCCAGAGCTGAGTGCGCGGTGGGTCTTCGGCGAGCGTTTGCTGCCATTCGCCATATAACTTAGCACATCCCAGACTTTCCACTTGGTCTGATTCCGGATGATGATGCTGTGTGTTCTTGACCTCTTATCACGGACGTTAACAATGTCTTTCGGCCCTAGGGGGAATCGATTCCTTGTTTCTTGAGTAGCCACACAGACGATTCCCAACTTGAGAAGCAATGCCGTCCTTTTCCCTCGGGCCCCACAGGCGAGCACAGACTCAGGGTGGCCGTGGGCCCCTGGCCCCCGATATGGTAGAAACAGCATGTGGGAGACGCTTTTCTTTTTCCAGGCGCAGCCATCGAGGCCCCCATTTGGCAAAGCAGATCACCGTGTGGCTCTCGGTGCAGTCTTTCCAAACAGGGGCTTTCGAAACAAATGGGAAGCATGGCCAGAATCCCCAAGGAGCCCGTGAGAGGAGAAGGTGCTGTGTCTGGAAACCAGAACAGCGCTAGAATTCCGAATATCAGAGAAGCTTCCAGGCTCCTGGGAAGAGCCACACGTGTCCTAAATCACAAGCAGCTGCCCCGGGCGTGTGCAGGGGGGCCGGGGCATGAGCGTGCGTGCGTGTGTGCGTGCATTTCTGGTTCGTCTGATTCAGAGTTCTCATCCTTCCCCATTTCAAGCAAACCCTTGAAACAGATGCAGATGCTTCTTTGCCACGAAAGTGAGTTCACAGTTGTGCGATTTCTCGGACAGTACCTGTTCTCCTCAGGCTCTACAACGCGTCTTTCAGTCGATCAGTGACTGATTATCGGACACAATCTGGGCACAGGCAACGGGCAGCGAGCCTGGGTTCTGGGGCACATGGTTAGACACCGGCCCTTGGGGAGCATCCCCCCTCCACTGTCCCTTGCGTGGTGAGCACCACTGTGTGGGGACCGTCACGGGGTCACCTGGGCCACGCCGGGGGGCAGCACCGATCATCAGGGCTCCTGTACCCTGTGAGGTCCTGTCCAGGAGTGACTGTCCCCCAGGCCACCCAGCCTTCTCCAGGGCCCGGAGTCCTGGGGACGCCCCGGAGGACACTCGCTGTGGGGAGGAAGCAGCAGACACTAGCTTTGAAGGCAGAGGCGTCCAGGTTCCAGTCGTGGGGCCGTCAGCCCCGTGTGGCTTTGCACAGGGCCCGTTGCCCGTTTGTAAAATGGAGACACTGCTCCCCGCGTGCAGGCTGGTGGTGAACATGAACTTGGCTAATGTGCACAGAGCATCCGTAGTAGATGCTCCTTAGGTGCCGCCTGCCAGCCACCTGGGCTTCTCAGCTTGGGCCGGCTGCTCAGGAGGCTTCCTTTTTCCATTAATGCCTGTGGGTGTCCCTGGAGAAGGTGGCCTTGGGTGCGGGCGGGCCTCGCCCCTGTGTCTGCTCCTGCAGGGGAGGAGGGAGGCCTCGGGTGCGGGCGGGCCTCACCCCCGTGTCTGCTCCCGCAGGGGAGGAGGGAGGCCTCGGGTGCAGGTGTGGCTCACCCCTGTGTCTGCTCCTGCAGGGGAGGAGGGAGACCTCGGGTGCAGGCGGGCCTCACCCCCGTGTCTGCTCCCGAAGGGGAGGAGGGAGGCCTCGGGTGCGGGCGGGCCTCGCCCCCGTGTCTGCTCCCGAAGGGGAGGAGGGAGGCCTCGGGTGCGGGCGGGCCTCGCCCCTGTGTCTGCTCCCGCAGGGGAGGAGGGAGGCCTCGGGTGCAGGTGTGGCTCACCCCTGTGTCTGCTCCTGCAGGGGAGGATCACTTTGGAAGACGGGTCATCACGTTCAGCTGCTGCCGGATGCCCCCCTCCCACGAGCTCAACCACAGGCGTCTGCTGGAGTAAGTCCTGCCTGTGTCCCTCCACACACGCCCCCCTGTGTGCGTGTGCCCTCCCGGTGTGCGTGCACACACACCCCTGTGCACACACACACCCCATCCGCACGCACACCCTGTGGTCTGCCTTCCCCACGACCGTGTGCGCATCTCCCTGTCCATGCACACACACGCCCACTGTGCACACACCTGCCATGGACACTCCCTCTGTGTGCACGCACACCCTATAGGCTGCCTGCCCCTCAACACGTGTGTATCCCCCTCCCTGTGCACAGGCCTCTCCCTCACTATCAGCACAGAGTGGACGTTTAGGGCTAAAGGCTCACGTATGAACATTGACTAGCGGCTCCCCGGATGGATGTCACATCTGTTGCCGGGTCCCCAAAGCCACCTGTGGGACTGATGGCCTCTGCAGCCTTGGGTGGCTTTGGGTCCACAGTCCGAAGCCCTGGGCCTAGATCTCGGGGCCCTTTCAAGCCTCCCTCCCTCTCAAAGCCACAGGGAGCCCCGTCTCCTGCATGTGCTTAGTGTTCTCTGCTCGGAAGGAAGGCCTTCCGCTTACCTGCGTGCGGCCTCGGCCGCCATCGCCCCCCCCCCCCGTCTTGTCCCTGTGACGTCTGCACGCTCTGTGTGATGGCCAGGGTGCTTCTGGTGCCTCCTTTCTCGGACGATCCCATGAGCTTCGTGAGAGCCCGCGTGTATGACCGCAGCCGCTGCACGGAACCCCTCTGTGGGTGAGCGGGACCCCCGGGGCCTGGAGCGGAGGACGTTCTCCGAGGGCAGCACCGCTCGAGTACCCCCCGTGGCTGCGTTTCCAGGCGCGCTGTCCTCTCGCGCAGCGGATCTCGCCGCGAGCGAGGCCCTGCCGGGGTACCTGCCCAGGCTGGGGGCCGGCGGGACTCGCCTGGGTCACCACATTTGGTGGTGGTGGTCTCGCGCCTGTGGGGCGCACGCGGCTGCGCCTTGCCTTCGAATCTGCCCTCTGGCGGCCTGCCGGTTGCGACTCACTCGCACGGCCAGACCCTGGCTCACGTCTGGGTACGGCTTCCGTTCCGGGTCACGACCGTTCTGGCTGACCTGCTCCTCCCCCCGCGACATAGCGCAGAGCCCCCAGCTCGAATGAAAGCGGGAGCGGGCCCCGGAAGCACTCGGGAGCCTCTGGGCGGGGGGTTTTGTGAGAATCCCCTTGACCCGAGCATCCGACCTGGTCTGCCAAAGCCTCTTCCAACGGCAGCGGGAGGCGCACCGGTAACGGCAAGAGCCCGGCAGCAGGTGTCGGGAGTCTCCAGCCGGTGCCGCTGTTGCCGCTGCGCGGCGAGACCTGCCGCAGGATTCCCGAGGGGCGCCCGCATCCCGGGCGGCCGGTGACCCCGGACAGCGGGCCGGCCCTCCCGCGAGGTGCTGGCCTCCCTCCCGCGCACCGGCAGCGTTACGGGGCACGCGGCGGGGGGGAGAGAAGCCGGATGAGCAGAGAGCTCTCGTCTGGGGTCCTCCAAGGCTGACGCGTTCCCTTGCCGGGTTGTTTCCTTTTGTGGCATCCTCTGACCCATGACTGGCGGGTCGGCTCTCGCTGAAGTCACACCGCTGGGCCAGAATGTGTTCGGAATTCCTTTCCTTGCAAAGAGGGAAGTAACCTTGACGGAAAGCAGGTTGGCGGTTGCAGGAGGCGGGGTAATTGACTTCCTAATGGGTGGGGGCTTTCTTTCGGGCCGCGAGATTATTTTGGAACGGGATGGATGTGGCGGTTGCACACACGGGGAATGTACTTAAGGCCACGAAGCGTCTGCTTTAAAATGGTACTGTTAGGAATTTCACCTCGGTCCAAAAACAACCAGCCTCTGACGACAGCTGGTGCGTTGTGTTTTCTCGCGTGCCCGCCTCCCTCAGAAACCTTCACTCCCAGAAGGAAGTGGTCAGCATGGCCTCTGAACAGTTGTGTAGGTTGTTCACTGCACAAGGGCATCGCCGTGAGGGGCTGCCATTCAGCTGGTGCTCTTCTCACCCAGTGCTGGAGAGTGTCTAGCTAGAAGAAGGAGCATCTTTTCTGATCTACTCAGAGGTGCCTGTGGGCTTCTTGGCCTTGCTAGGAAGAGCCCTAAGGCTGAGCCTTCTCCACGTTTCCACGGAAAACCTTGTCGCCGCATACGCCATCCTCCCTCTCCCTGTCCACGCGGCGGCTTTCCTGTGGCCAGATGCGCGCTCCTATTTTTGAAGTGGGTGAAGAAATAAGTCGTGTCTCTGCAGCTCAACCCGTAATTTAGTTAATGGCTTCCTGTGCTGAGCACGCCTGGCAGATGTGTTCTGACAGCAGGAGGGCTCAGCGTGTTTGTGGAAGGAACTGCGGAGCGCGTTGGGCCACGGGTGCCTGCTTTTGCTGATGCGTCCAGCGTGGATAAGCGAGCTGGCCAGACGTTCCCTGCTCTCCCCTGGCAAGGGAGTTGGGGACTGCAACAGTGACTGTCCTTACAGAAGCGGGGAGGCCCCGGAGGTGCGGGACTCTGGAACTGGAGATCTCAGTCTGGCTGCTGTCTGCGAGGGTGACAGAAGGAATGGCCTTAGTGAGTGGTGCTTCCACGGCTGAGTCCAGAGGGTGTGTGAACCAGCGCACCGGCGAGCATCCGGGACCTGGAACTCCTCCCACGACAGGGAAGCCGAAACCGGGGTCACGGCAGGATGGCTTTGCGTCACGTTTATGCCTCAGAGACGACGGGCGGGAGCACGCGGCTCTCTGGGGGTGGGACAGTGTGGGCAAGAGAGTGGACTCTGGAGCCAGGCTGCTCCCTTCACATCCCGGCTCTGCCCTTCCTGGTTCGCCACTTCGGGCCTCAGTTGACTCCTCTGTCAAATGGGTCTATGGTGCCTGCCTCACAGGGTTAAGTGAGTAAATACGTGCAAAGGCCTGCTGTTCAGAGAGCCAGTGTTTTGGGCAGAGGGCACTCTAATGATGCTTTGAAGTCAGATGAGCAGAGCAGAAGCTGACGCCCTTTTGGGTGCGGTAAAGGGCCCGCCGCAGTGTCCCTGCAGTGAAAGGCTGGCAGCTGAGCCCTTGCAGACAGGCAGAGGCTGCTGGGGTCTTCTCCTGGAGCAGATCCGCGGACTCCGTCCCCGTGAGCACCCGGCCCACAACCCGCTGGACCCAGGGCTCCGGGCAGGCCGCCTTCGCACTGCTCACAGCAGAAGCTGGTGTGATCCCTGCCACAGTGGCACGGAATCCGGGCTGAATTCCAGGATGCGCTTCTGGGTGGTGACTTGGGCAGCCCGTTCCGGCCCGCTCGACGTCAGGGGCCCTGGCCAAAACGCCGATGGAGCAGCTCGCCTCCTGCGGGTGGCTGGATGCGGCCTTTTCAAGCGGGTCCCGCAGCTAGGCAGGGAGGGACCAAGGGCTGGGAAGTGACCACGGAGCTTTCTAGAACTTGTACTGTGGCGTGCGGTCAGGTGACCGCAGAGCAGAGTCAGGATCCTGCTTTATGGGAACAAGAAAAACGTTCGGAGCTGATCTGGAAGGACGTGGCTGCTTCTAGAGGTGCGGCAGAAGGGCAGGGAGTCTGAGGTGGAGGGGCTGAGCGGTCCGTCCTGGGTTTGAATCCCGGTGTGTCCTCCGAGAGTCCCCTGTGGCTGCTGCAGCTCATTACTGCTCGTTCGTGGGACAAAGCGACACGTTTATTCCGGCAGAGCCAGGAGTCCCAAACCAGGGTGTTGACTGGGCCCTGCTCCTCCAGAGGGAGCTCCCCGTCCAGGAGAGGAGGCTCCTTGCTTCTGTTTTCTGATGGCTGCCCGTGGTCCTGGCCCGGGGTCGGGGGGCGTCACCCTCCCCTGTGTCTTCTCTGACACACCCCCTTCCGTGATTTCCCCTCTTTCTGTCTGTCCCGTCAGCACACACGCCCCCCTGGATGATCCTGGATAAGCTGCTGTTCAGGAGCCTTCCCTCGATCACACACCTGCCGAGACCCGTTTCACATCAGGTCACGTCCACAGGTTCCAGAGATTTGACACGGATGTGTTTTCAGGGCCCTTTTTTGGCCTGCCACGTGCCGTGTGACCGTGGCCTTCAGTACTAACCTCACTGAGCCTCATGTAGCAAACGGGGACAGGGCCCCTGCAGGTGGATTCCCCGGTGCCCTGGACGTGTCCCCACGTGACCCGGTGCCGGCCCGTCCCCGGTGCCCGCAGCTTCTGTCGTGGCGAACGCGTATTTGATTTCAGTGACGGCAGGAGTGTGATTCTCGAAACCGCGTCTGTGCTTTGCGCCCAGGTATTTGAAGCATACGCTGGACCAGTACGTGGAGAGCGATTACACCATCGTCTACTTCCACTATGGGCTGAACAGCCGGAACAAGCCGTCCCTGGGCTGGCTCCAGAGCACCTACAAGGAGTTCGACAGGAGGTGTGTGCCCTCCAGCCCTCGGGGGTGGGCCTCTGGGCTGCGCTGAGTGACGGGGAGGCCCCGGGGGGCAGGAGGGGTCTCAGCTGTGCGGCAGGGGGCCGGGAGCTAGGCCGAAGGAGCTCGGGGTCCCCTCCCTTTGGGGCCGGGGCTCTGTCCAGAGCTGTCGTTTGGGGCAGAGGCGGCCAGACGGCCCCTATCGGTGGGCCACCAGGCTCCTGTGGCAACGACCGGGTTCTGCCACGGGCACGAGAGCAGAGCCACAGATAATACGGAAACCGGGGGCTGGAACCCTGCTCTAGTGAAACTTTGTGGACCTGGCATGGGACTTTCGTGTCGTTTTCTTTTAATTTTGTTAATGTTTATTTTTGAGAGAGACAGAGTGCGAGCAGGGGAGGGGCAGAGAGCGAGGGAGACGCAGAATCCGAAGCAGGCTCCGGGCTCCGAGCGGTCGGCACAGAGCCCGACGCGGGGCTCGAACTCACGGACCGCGGGATCGTGACCTGAGCCGAAGTCGGACGCCCAACCGACCGAGCCACCCGGGCGCCCCGAGTGTCATTCCCACATATCCTGAACTATCGTCTGTTTAATTCTTTTTCCAGCCATTGACAACGTGAAACCCTTCACAGCTTCCAGGGCTGTGCAGTACTAGGTGGCCGGGTCTGGCCCGTGTCCCCCAGATTACTGACCCCCAAGACACATGGCAGAGAAACGTGGGCCCACCTGCAGGGGGCTTTCTGGTGCCTCGTGGAGAGGTGGGCAGGTGGGCAGCACGTTTTACGGGTGCGGAGGCACAGGCCCCAGAGAGCGGGTGTCTCTCCCCCACCCCCATCCCGCACCTGGTGTGTGGCTGTGCCGGGACCCCCGCCGAGACCCCCTCTCCCTGTCCCGCCCCGGGCCCCCGCGCACCCCTTGGCAACGGCTTGGGGCTGGCGGATTTTTTTCCTGAGCGACGTCTTGTGTCACAGCCAGCTCTTCGGGGCTGCTAATAGACTGCGCCGTCGGGCCTTCGCGCAGGTGTCCCGTCTTCCTCTGTCTGGCTTTTCCTTCTCGAAGGCCTTTCTAACCCGTGCTGGAAGTCTTCCCCTCAGAGCTCTGATGGGCGGGGTGGAGGAGGCGGAGCCTGATCTCCCAAAGCCCGCCCTCGCGTCTTTTGGGTCCTGCTGTCGCTGTGCCTCGAACCTTCGGAGGAATTTCTTGGCTTTCTGGCCTGTGTTTCGGGGAGAGGATTGTCGCTGAGCTGCACCGCCGTTTACCTGACACTTGTGCCCGGCCCTGAGCGGAGCCAGAGGCAACCAGGCCCCAGCTCTGGCCCCTCCCCCATGAAGCTTTCCTGCGTGGTCCCTGAAGCATCGCCGGCCCCCCTCCCCTGCGGCCTCAAGGTCCCTGAGCAGACGGCGCATGCGCAGAGCGGTGTGTTTGTGCCCACGCACCGTGCCTGGCTGCCACCCTCCGACCCGTGTCCGTGTCCCCTCCCCTGCGCGTGGGAAGGGGTCTGCACGTGGCGGGCTCTCCGTGTTGGGCCGGAAGATGGGAGCCGGGTGGGGGAGGCGGCCTTTGAGCAGCCCCTGGAGGGGTGGGCAGGGCATTGCCAAGTGGCAGACCGAAGAAAGAGTCAGGTGATCTGAGGCTCCGTGGTGGGAGGGCTGGACGAGGGGGGGGATGGGTTCACCTGGGGAATCGCGGAGGGAGGTGGGGAAGGAGGCAACAGAGAGCCACAGAAGGTGCTTGAGGAGGAGATGCCTGTGTAGGCCTGTGGTGAGCTGATACAGATAAATTGTCAAATGCAAGGAGGCCGACTTATTCTGTGGGACTCCCTACTTGCCACGAAGGTGGACCAGGGGGTGGGGGTAGGATCACAGATCTTGGCTGGATGGAATCCAGAAAGATGGAGCTTCTAGACATCGAAACCAGCAGGGGAGGGTCTGCTGGGATAGTGAGTCCCCCATCACCAGAGGTGTGCAAGTGGAGGTCCAAATCCAATTTGGTGAGATTTATACCGCAAGGGTTTTCTGTCTGCCGTGACTGCACCCCAGCGGGTTTTCCTGAATTTTTTCTCTTGGCTGTTGGCTCCTTATTCTCCAGACTGTGCCTCCAGGTCACTCCTTTCAAGGGAGAACCGGTCCCCCCACATGTGTTGCGACCCCCTTCCGGGAAGCCACCTCCACGGAAGGATGCACTCGGTGGCCCCTGCCCTCTGGGACCCTGGACCATCCACAAGTCGCTACACCTCCCCCCTCTCTGCATGGAGAGCCGTTCTTTTTGTCCTTAGTTAGTATCTCCTTGGGAGATACTTTGAGACTGTGGGTGTCTTGCTCCCCATCGAAGTGTCTTGTGATGGGCCTTTGTCCCCATTGCCGTGTCTTGGCCCAGTGGTTGCTGGGACGGTGGCCGAGTGGTGATTGAAGCCACCGGCAATTTACCATAAGGAAAAGCTTAGCCGTCCTGGCTCATTTGTATCAATGTGGACTTGGGATTTCCTGTTTCTTTCAATGGGTTATAATCCATGACCATATTTAGCGTTCAAATTCAAATTCGGCCAAGTGGGCCCCCTTCCAGCCTGGCTCCTGGGGCCCTCAGACGTGTCCCCTTACGCTGAGTGCCCCCCCCCCCCGTTTTCTAGCACAAGAAGATGCTCCAGGCGCCCCTTACATTGTCCTCACCCCGCACGGGGCGTTCCGCCATTTCTCTAGGAGTCGGGGTGTCAGAGTAGTGTGCTTGTTGCTTTTGGGGTGACTGGCTCCCAGGCACTACCCGTGGACCCTTGGGGTGTTGCTCACACCTGTCCGTCCCTGCCGGGCCCCGACGCCCGCTGTTCCTGTCCTGCAGCCCGGGGCCCGCTCTGGTTTCCTCTGTGGGTCTGCAGCCCTCGTCTCTGGTGGGGAGGCGCTGCTCGCGTTTCCCTCACTGACGTGCCTGCCCGTCTGTCACCCAGCATCTGACCAGCCCCCCTCACGGGTCCGGTTACTGATCGGGCCACCCCGCCCCTGCACACACCGCCTTCCCGTGAGGGAGCCCTGCTCACGCACACCTGCCGGCTCCAGCACCCCCCTCCCGGCCTCTGTCACTCCCCTGTCCTCACCCCTGCCCCCCGGGGTCTGACCCGGCAGCCCCCTGCTCCGTGCGTGCTAACCAGCCCTCGGGGGCTTGGGGTGACTGGTTTGTGACCCGTGCGATCTCCTGCCACCGTGGCCAGCCTCAGGGCACCAGCGTGCCGCCCCTGGACGCGGAGTCGGAGGGGGACACTGGGTATGGACTTCTGTTATTCAGATACACAGACAGAATAGCCTCGGGGGCGCAGGAAAGAGTAAAGGGAGTGAAATAAGCCGGAAGTGAGGAGTTTCGAGTATTTATTACCTTGGCGTTTAACATGATTTACTTAATTACGTGTTCGTATTATTCAATCATGGCTGCTTTTTACAACCAGCTCCCCAAATTCCTGAAATTCGGACAGCGGGCGAGAGGGGGACCGCGCTGGCTGCATGTGGACGCCCCCCCCCCCCCCCCCCCGCAGCACCTGGCCAGGCCACCCCGCACGGTGCCAGCCTCCTTGCCTCAGCCTCGTGGCTCCGCGCTGACTTATTCCGGAATGAGGGGAGCACGCAGGCTCTTTAAGCGGGTGCCCGGTACCCCGTTGGTGGGCGCACCGGGGCTCTCCCAGCGACCTGCCCTTGCGAACTGCTCGGTGTGCCCCGCCCCTCCCCCTGGGTGAGCCCCCGCAAGGGGGCTCTGCTCTCGCAAGCTGTGAAGTGCCGCGTGCGTGCCAGGTGGTGCCAGTGGACGGGAGGTCCTGATGCCCCTTCCTGCTTTTGGGCCAACGTCCTTAAAGTGGCTCTGTTCAGAGGGCGAAGGTTCTGAGGCTCACGGTCAGGGCTCAGCTTCGGGCGCGGGCTGTAGCGCTCTGAAGTCCTCCCACGCTTCCCTCCTCAGGTACAAAAAGAACTTGAAGGCACTCTATGTCGTGCACCCCACCAACTTCATCAAAGTCCTGTGGACCATCTTCAAACCCCTCATCAGGTACGTGGTGCTCTAGGCGAGGACCTCACCGGGGCAGGAGGCTGCATCCCGTGGGGCGGGGGGACGGCCCTCCCTCTGTGGCACTGTGGCGGTCTCGTCCCTGGGGCACCCGTGTCTGGGGCACTCTGCCCGCCCCACGGCTGTGGCGGGTCACCACGGCTGACGGTCACGAATAGGACGCCAGCTTACGACACCTGCGAGCTTTGTACCTGGCATTTTATTATTATTTTTTCTTTTTTTCTTTTTTATTATTTTTTTTTTCCAACGTTTATTTATTTTTGGGACAGAGAGAGACAGAGCATGAACGGGGGAGGGGCAGAGAGAGAGGGAGACACAGCATCGGAAGCAGGCTCCAGGCTCTGAGCCCTCAGCCCAGAGCCCGACGCGGGGCTCGAACTCACGGACCGCGAGATCGTGACCTGGCTGAAGTCGGACGCTTAACCGACTGCGCCACCCAGGCGCCCCTATTTTTTCTTTTTTTAATGTGTATTTATTTTTTGAGAGAGAGAGAGAGAAACAGAACAGGAGCAGGGGAGGGGCAGAGAGAGAGGGAGACACAGAATCCAAAGCAGACTCTCCAGGCTCCGAGCTGTCAGCACAGAGCCCGACGTGGGGCTCGAACCCACGGACCGCGAGATCATGACCTGAGCTGAAGTCAGACGCTTAATCAACTGAGCCACCCAGGCGCCCCTGTACCTGGTATTTTAAATCCCGCCCTGGCCTGAGCACCTACTTCATGCATCTGCGTTGGGGGTCCCCAATACCACCTCGGGTTTCATGATCCACTACAAGGACTCCCAAAACTCAGACCAGTGCTCGTTCCAGAGAGCGTGGCCCGTGTGGCCCTGTCACTGGGGCCGGCTGCGGTTCCCAGATCTGCAGGTGCCCCTTGGAGAATGCCTGGAACGGCAGCCTTGAGTCTGTTCCCGTTTAAGGTGGGGGGAGACTTCTGAGGCCAGAGTTCCTTTCGCTTCAGGAGGATTCCCACGCAGTCAGTGTTCCCACCTGGCTGCCTGTGCCGCAGCCACACACGCACCTGTTGGGACGGTGGGATTCCGTTCGTCTGTTCCGTTGTTTAGCCGGGACCAGCATGCCCGTCCCTAGCTGACGTGGTGAGAAAGCCAGTGCCCGTTACCCTAGTGCCCGAGGAGACCGCTCAGATGTTCTCCTGCTCCTGGGTGCTGTCACTCACCTTAGAAAAGCTCTGAGAGTTCTAGAAACCTCTCCAGTTCTTGGGGGAAAACCCCTCTGCCACTCTGTAGTGCGGCAGCCCAGAGGCTGCGGTGGTTCTGGAGCTCAGGCTTGACTTGCCCCGCCTCTGATCACCTGTTCCTCTGCGCAAGACATGCAGCCTCCCTCTGCCTTAATTTCCCCGGGAGATGGACTGCGGCTGTACTGATCCTGTCGCAACAATGTATTGACGGAGTGTTTAGAACAGGGCCTGCCTGGCAATAGCCAGTGCTCAGTGTTTGCTGCTAGCATTTGCCCAGCCCCTACCTCCTGACTCATTTTTTTAAAAAAATTTTTTAATGTTTATGTATTATTGAGAGACAGAGAGACACAGAGCATGAGCAGGGGAGGGGCAGAGACGGGGGGAGGCACAGAATCCGAAGCAGGCTCCAGGCTCTGAGCCATTAGCACAGACCCCGACGCGGGGCTCGAACCCACGAACCATTAGATCATGGCCTGAGCCGAAGCCGGTCGCCTAACCGACTGAGCCACCCAGGCGCCCCCTGACTCATTTTTTTTTAAAAAAAAAAACCTTTTTATCATCCCTTTGTGATTACTTTAATTACAATTTCTTACGCACCGTACGTGCATAGCACCCCAAAACAATCCTATGACATCAGCTGTATTTTCCCTCTTCCAAAGGAGAGGAGGTTAATGCTCAGAGATTAAGCAGCTTGCCTGAGGTCACACCATGAGTAGTGGCTCAGCTGGGATTCCCTGTGTGGCTCTGCCCCTTATCCTGCCTCAGGCATGGACATAAGCAGGTGCCAGGAGAGAACCTCAGGACTGAGGGTTGGAGACCCCGGAGCCGGGACTGGGCTCTGGCTGTGTGGCCTTGGGCAGCTGCTTGACCTCTCTGAGCCTCGAAGTCCTCATTTGAAAATGAGGAGGACAAGTCCAGAGGCTCTCCAGAGCCCATGAACAGGAGTTTCCCTGGGTCCAGCCCCTACCTCCTGACTCAGACCTCTGGAGGTGAGGCCTGGTGATTGAATTCCCTTGCCTGGACTGCCCCGGGGTCTTTCCGGGTATGAGAGGCAGGAAGCATCTGCCCTCTAGAGCCTGGGGACCAGCAAATGCTAGAGGGGACCAGCTAGAGGGGGTCAGGCAGAAACAGAGCAAAAGTGGGGGGCGCTCCTGCACGGGCAGTGTGGGTTGGCACCAGAGGCCTCCCTGCAGCTTGGAAGCTCTCTGTCCCCCCACCCACAGGCGGTTCATGGGAGATGGTCAGGCCCCCTCGGCCCTTAGGGGGCAGGTGGCTGGGGGTCCGGGCACTTGGTCTGATTCCCACTCATCCACTAGGGGGAGCCAGCGCGCACGGCTCGGCCTCCCGCGGGCTCTGGGCTCCCGCGGGCTCTGGGCTCCAGCCTGCCTTCCGGTAGAAGAGCTCAGCTTCAGTTAGAGAAGGGAAAGGTTCTAGAAGTTTGCTGGGCTCTGGATGGCCAGCGTGGAGCCTGCGGCGGCCAACACGGTGTCCTGCGCTTGAAGATTTGTCAAGAGGGCACATCTGCTGAGTGTTCTGACCACACACACAGAGCAAAGGGATGCCCAGGAGAGCTTGGTAGACAACGGATACGCTTGGTCCCTCGATCGTGGTGATGGCATCGCGGGGTGTGCCTGCGTCCACGTTCCCCGCGTTGTGCACGTGAGATCCGTGCAGTTTTGTGGAAGCCGGCTGCAGTTCAGTAGAGCCGCGGCAGGGGACAGGTGGTGGCGGCCTGCCAGGAGCAGGGCCTGGCCGGGCATGTGGCTTCTCACCCGCCGGATCCTGTTCTGTGCCCGCCGTGCAGCTCAGGAAACGGGCGCGTTACTGACGGCAGCCAGGTGCCAGTGCCCACCAGGTGTCGGCCAGCGGGCATTCTCCTGGCTGGTCTCGCTCGCCGGGAGGACCCGTTTCCGAGCGAGGACTGAGGCGCTGGGCGGTGGGTGGGTGGATTGGGGGGGGGGGTTGTCTCCGTGACGCTCGCTCCGGTGTGGCCTCTTGGGTGCCACCGTCCTGGAGAGAAACCAGTGTCTCTCTTGGTCCCTGTCCCCGACGGGAACCTGGAAGAGGGAGGGGTGCCCAAAAGGGAAGCCACCGCCAAGCGGGAACCGCAGGCCCTCTGGGCCCCTCCCTGCATCTCCCGGATCTGTGCAGATTCACTCACGGCAGCTTCACACTGGAGGCAACTATTTATTTTCATGCAGATGAGACGCTCAAGAGTGTTTGGCGCATCCGAGATCTTATGAAAGCGAAACCTCTGCAGACGTGCGCTGCTTCCGTTATGGCCCGGTTTTCTCTGGCGTCAGCACTTAACGTTCACTTAATACGGAAAACGCCCGCATTGTTCTTCCTCGGCTGCCGCCACTGCCCCTCCCCCGGGCCCCTGGCCTCTCTGGTGCCACCTAATCGGTTTTTATTCTCTTGCTTCTGCCCTTCCAGTCATAAGTTTGGGAGAAAAGTCATCTATTTCAACTATTTGAGCGAGCTGCGCGAACACCTCAAATACGGCCAGCTGATCGTCCCCCCTGAGGTCCTGCGGTGAGTCAGACCCTCTTCCGACAGCCGGGGAGAACACCTCCGTGGTTCCACGGGCCTCCGTCCAGTCCCGCCAGCGTGGAAGGCTTAATTTCCAAACGTGTGCCCAGCAGATCCGGCCCAGAAATCTGCGGCGTCAACAAAGATGCCGGCTGCTGACGCAGAGAAACGAGGCTGCGGGAGGCCGTTGGCGGGACGGGAGGTTATTCTCTCCCCGTGTCGCAAACTGATTTTAAAAAATAAGCCGTGATCGTAGCTGCAGTTTGCTGCCTTGGTATTTGCCATTTTTGCTTTTGAGCAGAGAATTAGGGGAATTTCTCGGGTGTGTGGAATGAAGCGTCCCGAGGCAGTGGCAGGTGCTCTGGAAACCAGCCCCGCCCCCCCTCACCCCCCCCGCCCCACCCCCACCCCCCCGCCGTGGCTTCTGCTGAAACCCTATTAGTGCGTCTGTCACTTCATTTTGTGTGGCTCTGTGGTCTCTCCCGTGGGGTCAGGGGAGCAGAGGAAGGCATGTGGCCGGTTGGCCCCACGGCCAGCACAGGGGCTGGTCTCGAAGTCCCTGCCAGGCACCCTCTGCCCTTTGCAGTCCCCACTCCGGGGGCTCGCTGAGGGAGCAGGGTCCTCGCCAAGCCGCATCGAGGTGGGCAGCCTTGCAGGGGCAGGGGAGATGTTAGCTCTTCTGGGCGCCAGGTCACGTGCCGGAAGTTGGGCACACAGAGCGGTGTAGGGAGTGACCCTGCCCTTGGAATGCTCCCACGCGGTGGGGACCACAAGTCCGTGAGAACAACTAGGGAGGGGACTATCAGGGAGAGCTTCCAGGAGGAGGTGATTGCTGAAGTGAGTTTCCAGGGGACAGGAAAGGCTGGGAAAGGGTGTGTCCAGCAGAGGGAAGCCTTTGTGCAGACACGTGGGTGAAATGTTGGCCAAGGGTTGGCAGGCGAGGTTGGACGTGTGCCGGGGTGGGATGAAGGCCCAGGACGGCAGGGGATTGTGGGGGCGGGGTGGGGTGGGGTGGGGTGGGGGGCGCATGCACACGCACACACAGCTGCACACGTGTGAGGTGGTGGTGCGGCACGTGGGCCCAGAAGCATGAGACTCGGGGCACCCGGCCCGTGGCCCGAGGCTCCTCCCCCGCGAGCTGAGCGCCGCGCCTCTGCTGTGTCCGCAGATACGACGAGAAGCTCCGGAACCTGCACAGGGGCCAGGTCCCCGCTCCCGCCAAGACGCCGCCGCCGCGGCCCCCTCTGCCCACCCAGCAGTTTGGCGTCAGTCTGCAATAGTAAGTGAGCCGGTCCGCGGCCTGCTCGTTTCCTCGGTGGGACCGTGGGACACTCCCACGCCCCAGAGAGGTCGTCCCCAGACCCTTGCCTTCCGCAGGCCAGCTTACCCTGCGGAGAATGCGAAAGGCGCCCTTTCCCTGCAGCGGGGAGTGCACGGCGCGCGCTCCCGCCGTGCCGCGCGCGCTCCCGCCGTGCCGCGCCACGATGCGGCGGCGGCGAGCAGAGCTCTGGTCGCCGCTGCTCCGTGCTGCTCGCCGGCTGCGGTGGCTCCCGGCTCCCAGGCCACGGCCGGACACGTGCCACCACCCCGGAGTGCAGCGTGGTCTTGTTCTTTGCTTTGGCCAGCGAGCCGGCGCCACCGTGGGGCAGGCCACGTCGGGACGGGAGTTTGGGGGCCACTAAGCGAGTTCGTGTCGTGGCCCCAGTGACCGCTGCGTGCCTCCCGCTGACGCCCACGCCGAGCACGAGGGAGCAACGCGCTCCTGTCGGGTCTAAGCCCCCGAGCAGGGAGTGTTCGTGTCACAGCGTGTCCTGCCCTTCCTGGCTGATCTCACCCCTTCTTAGCCACGCGACCCTGAACTCACTCCCCACCTCAGCTTGTTTGCTTATTTCTGGGGTGAGCGAGGTGGATGACATGAGCTCAGGCCTTTGACGCCCCCTCCCAAAAGGGTTCCGGGCCAGCTTCCTCTCTTCGGAGACTCCTTCCGAGGCACCTTCTCCGGGAAGCCTTCCTTGATGCTCTGGGCTGTATCCAGGGCCCTCCTGCATCACCACCCCACCCGAGCAGGCTGCCCCGGGAGCCTCTCCGGGTATTTCCCCCGCTTGGCGACAAGTGCCTTGGCCGTGCTCGTGCGCTCTGCTTCGGGCGGTTGGCCAGGCACTCGGGTACCTGGGATGACGGAGGACAAAGGAGATGTTTTATGCCGCGGCCCCGCCGGGCGGTCGGGTCTGGTCTACACCACGTGTAGGAAGACCAGGGTCTGCAGGGTGGGGGTGGGGCCCGGAGAGCAGTGTGCTGGGTCCCACTAGGGGGTCGTTTAGTGTCGGAAGGTGGCATGTAGTGTGCTTTCTCACGCAAAAAGCTGATGACCTTTAAGATCCACAGTGGGGCTCGATGTGGTTTGGAGGGATGAGAACGGAGACTCTCGGGGTGGTGTCCTGGCTGGGGCACTGGGGGGTGCCTGCGTGCTGCCTCGTACCTGTCACTTGTCTCTCCCGAGGCATCTGGGCACAAGGACCCTTCATTGTTCCCTCTTATGGGCTCCGGGGCCACAGGGGAGACAGACGCTGGGGACCCCCTCTTTCTTCTTGGCCTAGAGTGAAGGGGGTAGGATGTGGGGGGGAGAATGATGGCGTCCGGGGACGTCAGTGTCCTGATCCTGAGCCCATGGCGGTGTCACCTTACATGGTGAAAGAAACTGCAGATGTGAGTCGGGGAAGGATCGTGGGACGAGGAGGGAATGATCCCGGATCATCCAGGCAGCCCCGGTGTCGTCACAAGGGTCTGTCTGAGTCAGAGAAGAGGCCTGAGGACAGAAGCAGAGGTTGGAGTGACATGGGACCTCGAGCCAGGGGATGCAGGCCGCCCTTTGGAGCTGGGAAAGACAAGGAACAGATCGTCCCTTAGAGCTTCTGTAGAACTACAGCCGTGTTGTCCTGTTTTACCTTCTGACACCCCCATAAGTGCAGGATAGGAAGCTTCTGTGGTTTTGAACTACGGAGTTTGTAGCGATTAGTTTATAGCAGGTGTAGGAAATGACTGTGGGGCAGGGAGAGGTATGTGGGGGAAGGAGGTACCGGGGGGCGGGGGGGGGCCTGGGAGAAGGAGCTGAGGGCGGGGCTGGTAAGGGGGTGGGAGTCGGCACCTCGGGTGTGTCGCCACAGCTAAAGGTAGGCCCTGTCTTCCAGAACTTTCCGCGATGATAGACATGGTCCTCACTGCCAGGTTGTGGCTGTTGAGCACTCGAAATGTGACTAGTGCAGTTGAGGCACTGAATTTGTAACTTTATTTAATTTTAACTGATGTAAAAGTTTTTTTAATGTTTGTCTATTTTGAGAGAGAGAGTGTGTGCACGTGTGGGCATGAGCAGGGGAGGGGCAGAGAGAGAGAGAGAGAGAGAGAGAGAGAGAGAGAGGGAATCCCAAGCAGGCTCCACACTGTCCGTGCAGAGCCAGATGTAGGGCTCAAACCCACAATTCCTGAGATCATGACCTGAGCCGAAACCAAGAGTCAGACGCTCAACCGACCATGTCACCCAGGCGGCCCCAACTGATGTGCCCCCCTCCTGCTGCCCCGCTGGACAGCACAGCTCTAGACCTTTGGGGTCTCACCGCTGCCTCCCCTCCCCAGACACGCACACAGGTGGGGTCTCCCTGGAGAGCTATTTTGTAAGCACTTAGCGAACGCAGCATATGTTGACCTACAGTGTTCCCGAATGTATCCGGAACAAAACTTTACCAAAGTTTCCTTCTTTACACGCTGTCAGTATGTACCGGAGTGACCTGCTCCCGCCCGTGGGTGTGGCCCCGGCACCCCTGCGGCCCGCAGATGCAGTGACGGCGGGCCCCTCTGGGGGTGCTGGAGAGAAGGGGCTCCGGGCGGGCCCAGGCTCCAGGATTTTCAGGCCTGAGGCTCCTGCTGTCTGTGTCTCCGCCTTCGGCCTGGCCTGTGTATCCGTTGCTTCCGTCATCAGTCCCTTCGTCTGACGACTCTAGTGATGCCTTTCAGATGGCCGATTTCGTTGTTCCAAACCACTTCTGTCTCCTATTGTCTAATAATAAAACTTTATTTATTTCAAGTTTACTTATTTATTCTGAGAGAGGGAGAAAGAGCATGTGAGCGGGGTAGGGGCGGAGAGAGAGAGGGAGAGAGAGAATCCCAAGCTGGCTCCGTGCTGGCGGGGCCCGATGTGGGGCTCAAACTCACAAACCTCGAGATCGTGATCCGAGGGGAAACCAAGAGTCGGACCTTAACCGACTGAGCGCCCCAGGCGTCCCTGTGTAATAAAGCTTTAAAAACGAAAGACGGAACACCTCTAACTCGTGGATTTCTACAGCCATCTCTCTGAGCACAGTGTGAGGGAGTCACCCTGGGACCCCTGTCTTGAGCAGGTGTCTTTCAGGGTGCGTTGACAGAGTTTGAACTCCAGAGATGTCCGTTACCAGATCGAAGACAGGTATTAGAAATGCCTTTATAAAGGTCTCGGTTCATTCCTGTTCTGGGGCCAGTTTTAAACGTAAAAATCAGTCCCTTGTCTTTTTTTTAACGCCCAACGTGGGGTTCGAACTCACAGCCCCAAGATCAAGAGTCATATGCTCTGCCGACTGAGCCTGCCAGGCGCCCCGGTTCCTTGTATCTTTAGGGAGTGCTGAGTCTCACTGGACAACCTTTGGAAAACATCGTGTGTGCCACTTTGAGAGATAATCCATGCGATTGCCTCTTTAAATTAATATTTTATGCCATTTCGTTGCAAACGACTACAATAAAACGGCAATAAACATCTTAAATAGAGTACCAAATATGTAATTTGTTTGGACTGTGAATGAATGAAAGTCATTAAAATTCATCACCAAATCCTATTCACGAATGCTAATTTGCTGAGTTAAGTTCAGAAGCACACAACAGAAAGCTGTCACCTTAGAACAAGCTAATTAAGTTAACGTATCAAGGGGGACGTCAGAGACTCGAGGTATCTTTGGCCCTCGCCATCGCTGAAGAGAGAAAATGCACGTGGGCCCTTAGTACGGCTCTATCTGGGCAGATACGGGGTAGTGGAAAGAGGGAGAGCCTCCTCAGGGCAGAGGGGGGATGCAGGTCCCAGCTTTGGGAAGTCAGGCTGGTTAACTCAAGCAACCCCAGTTTCTCTCCCTGTGACTGGAGGTGAAACCATGCCCTCCCCACCTCCAGGGCCCGGGGGGGGCGGTGGGGGCATAACAACAGGGTGTGCAGACCACGGGAACCCGTTCCTGCTGCCAGGCTTGCCTGCCGTTAGTCCTCCTTCATAGTCTCCTCCTCCAGGAAGCCTTCCCGGATGACTCCACGCACACAAGGACCGTTTGTTAAAGACACCATTCTTTTCGCCACTGAATTGCCTTGGCATCCTTGTCAAAAATCAGCGGCCCATCGCCTGGGTGGCTCAGTCGGTCGAGCGTCCGGCTTCAGCTCCGGTCACGATCTCACGGTCCGTGAGTTCGAGCCCCGCGTCGGGCTCCGTGCTGACCGCTCGGAACCTGGAGCCTGCTTCGGATTCTGTGTCTCCCCCTCTCTCTGCCCCTCCCCTGCTCATGCTCTGTCTCTCTCTCTCTGTCTCAAAAGTAAATAAAACATTAAAAAAAAATGTGTTTTTCAAAAGAAATGCAATTGATTTTTGTGAGCTGATCTTACAGCCTACTGCGTAAGTAAAATCATCTGTTAGTTCTTATGGATGTTTTGTGATTTTTTGGCTTAGTGTTTTCCACATCCAAGACCCTGTCGTCTGGAAATAGAGATACTTTCATTTCTTCCTGTTCATCCGGGGTGCCGTTCACTTCCTTTTCCTGCCTGATTGCGCTGGCCGGACCTCCAGTGCTGGCAAGGGGAGGGGTTAGTGTTTTCCTCTTCTTACCGGGAAGCGGCTACATTTTTCAGCATTAAATAGGACATTAGCTGTGGGTGTTTCATAGATGCTTTTTATCCGGCTGAGGAAAAGCCCTTGTGTTCCTGGCTCATTGAGCGGTGGGTTTTGTTTTGTTTTTTTCCTCTGAAGGGATGTGAGATTCGGTCACGTGCCTTTTTTTTTTTTTTGCCTTTATGGAGATGATGACAGAGGCTTCGTCCTTTATTCTAATAACATGGCGGTTACATTGATCAATTTTTATGTTGGACGAACCTTGCATCCTTGGGACAAATCGCATGTGTTCCTGGTGGATAATCCCTTTCTACGTAGCTGGATTTGCTTTGCTGGTACCTTGTGGATGATTGGGTGTCTGTGTTCGTAAGAACTGATCTGCGGTCACCTCGTACGGCAACGTCTTTGGCTTTTCTTCGTGGGAGGTTTTAAAATGACAGTGCAGTGTCTTCACGCATCATACCTTCTCAGGGCTTACATTTCTTCTTGAGTCACTTGCGATAGTTTGCGTCTTGGGATTAGAGTTCACAGCTTCGTTCATCACAAACTGGTTCTTAGTAGCGATAACGTTACTCACCTTGCCGCCACCGCACAAAACTCGTCCCCTGTCCCTTCTCCCCTCTGTGTCGTTATGGGCACACCAACTAGGTCTTAATTTTGTGCCCACTGGCACACATTTGTAATCCTTGCTCTGCTCTGTGGCCTTTTAAGTCAGACAAGGGGGAGAAAGAGACACTAACGGTCACACCCGTAAACTCTTTTATAAAAGAGATTCCCGGTGGCATTTCCGTCACCTGTGTGCTCCGTCCTGCACGTACAGGTGAAGCAGGTGGGCAGGTGGGAGAAGAGAGGGGTGGGGGGCTTCCAGACTCGGGGGGGGGAAGCGGGTGGGTCCCCCTGCCCACACCTCTCCTGCTCCTTCTGCACCTGCAGGAAGTGGGATGTGGGGCGACGGAGGCAGAGGTCCCCTTTGGGCCGTTCGTTAATGAGCAGGACCACGTGACTCCCAGCTGCTCCTCTCCCAGAGCGGACGGTTCCAGCTGACCCAGCGGCCACTTGCACGAGGAGGGGAGTGAGGGGTGCCCGGGAACACCCGTCTTTGGTCTCCCGCACCGTGTGGCTGTTTTGGAGAGCAGAAGCCGCCGTCCTTGGGAAGGGCCTCCGGGGTGGGGGCCGGGCCGGGCCTCCTTGGGCTCTGCTCCTAAGTCGTGTGCCAGCCTGACTTGCCAGAACCCCGCCCCACGGGGAGCTTTGGGGGCTGGTCTTGCGAACGATACAAAACTTGCCAGTTCCTCCTCCACCTCCCACAGAGGCCAGCTGTGCAGGGGTGGGGGGTCAGTCCCACCAGACCCCCACCCCGGGATGCAAGGCTGTGGTCTGCTCCGGCTACAAGGGCTTGGGAGTCCGATTCTCACTTGAACCCTTAGGCCGTGTGACTTCCGGTGAAACGATTTGCCTCCCTGAGCCGGCTTTGTCTTCTGTCGCCACGCGGGCACGGCGACAGAGCCAGCGGGCCTGGCGGCACACCGGCGCACCCTCGGTCCCCCGCACGTGGCGGTTGTCCACGGGCACTGCCGGGTTCCGCGGGCGCCCGCGACCTCCCGGCCGCCTTTGTGGCCCAGCGGGGCGTTCCCGGAACCGGGAGGGGCCGAGAGGTCAATGACCACGTCAGAGGGCCGGGAGAGCCCGGGTCCCCAGCCGGGCCGGCCGGCTGCTCCTCCCGCTCCGTCCCTCCCGTCGCTACAAAGCTACAGCCCGTCCTCACTCGTGTGCCTCTCACCTGCAAAACCAGGGCAGGAAGCTGCTGGTCACTCCCAGCGCGTCCCCCGCGGGGAGGGGCTACGAGCAAGGATTATGTGCCGAGAAGCCCCGGTGCCCTCTGGGGCCGGACGGTCGGCCGGGAGCACACGGTGCTGACCCAGGAATAGCACTCTGCCGCGGAGAGCCCCCTGCCCACCTGCCGCCTGCACCTTGGAACTTGAGTTCAGGCTGTGGGTCTAGCAATCCACGTGTCCTTGTGGAGACCTGGCCCTGGCCTTGGCCCGCACACATGGGGGTGCACAGGGAGGGACCCAGTGAGAAAGGATTCGCTGCTGCCCTGGGCGTCCCCTCCCAGCCAGGAAGCCCCGGGGCGGTTGTCATCCTCTGCACTGACCCAGTCCACCGAGCAAGCCCCTCTCTGAGCCAGCGGGTGGGCGATGGGGAGGGAGGAGAAATCCGTGACGTGGGTTTCTGCGCTGCCGAGAGCGGTCATCGAATCCCAGGGGGTGAGTCGCTCCCCGGCTCACGAGAGGCCCCGTGAGCCCGGCTGGAGGTCCGTGTGCCTTGAGGGCACGGGGGAGGAGGCATGCTTGGCTGGGGGCCCTGCAACTTGGGGCACACCCCTTCTGGGACCTCAGTGTCTCACGATCTTACAGGCCCCTCCCCACCCTGGAAGCTTGCTTTAGAAAAAGGAAATGTGGGGGCGCCTGGGTGGCGGCTCAGTCGGTGTAAGCGTCCGACTTCGGCTCAGGGCACGATCTCGCGGTTCATGAGTTCGAGCCCCGCGTCGGGCTCTGTGCTGACAGCTCGGGGCCTGGAGCCCGCTTCGGATTCTGTGTCTCCCTCTCTCTCTGCCCCTCCCGCACTTGCACTCTGTCTCTCTCTGTCTCAAAAATAAATATTCAAAAAAATTTAAAAAAAAGAAAGAAAGAAATGTGAGCTAAGCTGCAGGCAAGGGGGTCTTTGGGTAGCTCATCAGCGTCGGCCCGTTTGACAGGTCTCAGCAGGGCCCCCTCCCCAAGAACGTTCACTACGCCAGGCTTTGGAATCAGCGGACCCAGGCCCCCTAGCTGTGTGACCCCGGGCAAGTCACTGCAGCGTCCTGGGCCCGCTTCCTGGTCCGACACGGGCCGCCCGCGTGTGGCCTGGGACGTCACTCAGCCCCTAGAGCTCCACTGATTTGGATCGTTGGTACATTTGACTTGTAGCTGAACACAGGCCTCTGTGTCCCTCAGTATTTACTCTTTGCAGCTGGGAGGAGGGCACCAGCATCTCTGCTTTCCAGTTGGGGAAACAGAGGCTGGGGAAGCTAGGAGCCTGGCCTGAGGTCACCCGCCTCCTGAGGGCAGGGCCAGGACTTGCACTAATCTGGCTCCCAAAGGAAGCAGGAGGAGGAAGAGAGCCACCCGTCCGCCACGTTCCTCTCTCCCTGGGGACGCAGAGAGGGGACCGCCTGGGTCCCAGGCCACCACGTCCCTCTCAGGGGGACACGGGAGGCCAAGTCAGAGGTGGGGGGGAGGGCCCGCCTGCATTCCCGTGGCAACACGACTCGCGTCACAGGGACCGCTTGGCCGGCCGGATGTTGCTTTGTGTCCCCGACATACAGCTCCGGCCAAGAGAAACCACCAAGAAACCAGCTTTCCGTAGAGAGCAGGACACGCAAAGGCCTGTTAGTGCCGTTGGCAAAGTTTTCGTGGTTGTTCACGTGGGCCACGTGTTTGGGAGTCCTCTGTAAACCCTGGGGTCAGAGGAAGAGCAGGACTGGTGTTGTATCCCCCCGAGGAATCGCGGTGGAAGGACCGCACGCTTTTGGTTTTGTTTTAATTTTCTTTAATGTTTAATTATTTTTAAGAGAGAGAGAGAGAGCGCGCGCGCGCGAGCGGGGGAGGGGCAGAGAGAGAGGGAGACACAGAATCCGAAGCAGGCTCCAGGCTCCGAGCTGTCAGCACAGAGCCCAACGCGGGGCTTGAACTCACGAGCCTCGAGATCATGACCTGGGCCGAAGTCGGACGCTCAACCGACGGAGCCCCCAGGCGCCCCTGATGACAGCACATCTGAGTTGGGCCCGGGCCTGCCTCCAGCTGGGCCGCCTTGGGGCTCTGGGGCCTCTCCCAGCATCCACAGCCCATCTCGAATTGGGGCCAATAAAATCACAACGGAAACTAAACGGACAAGATACGGGAGAAGGGCTTGTGGGCTCAGACGCGTGGCTCATCCCCGGATGCGCGTTCTGGACCGTTTTCCGTTACCTGCTGCACGACAGCCCCCCCTCCCCCGGCACTTAGCAGCCTCAAACAGCCGCCGTTTTGTTATGCGTCCTGATTTCTGGGGGCCGGGAATTTGGGCAGAGCCCAGCTAGGCAAGCGTGCTCGGGGGGGGCGCTGTCAGAGGTCGCTCCATGGCGTCAAGTGGTGGCCCGGCTGCTCCTCTGGAGGGCCCGGGGTCTGAGGCACCGCCTCACGTCCTGGTGCGCGGCAGGGAAGGCTGGGCTCAGCTGGGACACCGTCTCCCCACCGGACATGCCCAGGGTGGCCCCCTTCTTACAGGCCAGCTCACGGCTTCTGGCAGGGGTTCCTGGGACCACGGTGGAAACTGCCAGAGTCTTCAGGCCGAGGCCCGGAAACCGGCCGGTTGCTTCTGCCGTATTCTCTTGGTCAAAACAGCTTTCTTTTCTGGTTTCTGGGCTCGTGGCTCCGTCCCCCACCTTCAAAGTGCTCTGCTCTGACCTCTGCCTCTGTTGCCACATCTGCTCTGAGTCTGGGCCTCTCCTGGGCTTATGTGGGGACGGTCCATGGTAATCTCCCCACACGGTGCTGGGGGACAGTGGACACGGAGCCTGTGCTCTTTGGAGAGGAGCAAGGAGGCCTTCTCGGAGGAGGAGGGCTTTGGCTGGGCCGGGAAAGAGAAATAGGGAGGGTGTACCTGCAGCGGGGAGGGCGCAGGGTGTGCTGTGAGCCAGTCAGGAGGCCTGAGACCCTGAGACGCGGGAAAGACTGGGTGTCGGTGGTGAGTTTCCTTTTGCCCACAGCGTCCAAGGCGGGACAGGTAACGGTGCCGCGTGCCCCGTGTGAGCGCCATCCGGGCCGTGAGGCTATACGGGCGGGATGGCGGTGGGGGGGGGGTCCCCGCTGCCTTCTCTGGCCCCGAGAGAGGACAAGAGGAGGTGGCCTGCTAGGGGGGCGGTGTGCCAGCGCCTTAGTGGGGAGGGGGGTCCGAGGGTGACCAGAATTTCTGTGCATTTCCTGTAGCATCCGCTTAAGCGTCCACGGTCAGGACTCTGACCCCAGTTTTAGTTTAATTTTCCGTTTTACAATTGTTATGCCTTTTTTTTGTTGTTGTTTTGAATTTTTCAAGTTTATTAGCGAGAGAGAGAAAGCACGAGTTGGGGAGAGTAGCAGAGAGAGAGAGGGAAAGAGAGAATCCCCAGCAGGCTCCGCACTGTCAGAGCGGAGCCCGATGCGGGGCTTGAACTCATGAAGTGTGAGATCGCGACCGGAGCCAATGCCAGACGCTCAACCGATGGAGCCACCCAGGCGCCCCAGCAATCGTTACGTCTTTGGACGGCGTGACATCATTTGCTCCATAAGTCACGTTCACTGAATGGTTTTTGGAGTACCGGGGCCTGTCCCACGGCTTTGCTGGTGTTAAGCACTCTGGTGGGCAGGTCCAATTATCAACCCATTTAACAGAAGAGGAAATAGAGGCATGGGTGTGGGGGCAGGTCGAGTGGTGTATCTGGGCCTCTCAGCTTTTTTCCGGTGGCAGAACCAGGATTTGGCCTCAGGAGGTCAGATACCAGAGCCCGCACTTTTGGTTTCCGTCCGGCTGCCTGTGTATCTCGGTGGTGTCCCCCCTGCGCCGGGGTAAGCATGTGCCCTTAGTGGATGCTCGCCGCCCCGTCTCTGCTCTTGTCCATCTGCGACTTACATCTGCATAGTGGTTTTGATACTGTGCTCAGAGGCTGGCTTCCGGAGCCTGCCTGTCTGGGTTCGGATCCCGGCCCCACTCCCGTTTCGTCGAGTGGCTCAACCTCTCAGAGCCTGAGTTTCCTCATCTGAGTTCCAGCCACTCTGATGATGGCACCCAGAGAGCTCCGGGGCAGAAGAGGAAGGAAGCAGCCTGAGGTGGTTTCGGTGAAAATCGTCACGGGTGGAGCCCAGCTCCAGCGAGTCTGGAAGCCCAGATGATACCCCTTCGGCCCTGGCTACCTTCAGCCTGCGTCCCGCTGTGATGGGAATGCATGCCAGTGGCTGCATTTTCACGCGCATTTTGGTGGCAGGGGTGCTGTTACTCTGCACACGTATCTCTGGGAATCAGGGACAGAGCGCTGCCTTTGCCCCCGGCCCCTCCCGGGGGTCATGGTCATGATCTCGCGGTTCGTGGGTTTGAGCCCCACGTCGGGCTGTGTGCTGACAGTGCAGAGCCTGCTTGGGATTCTCTTTCTCTCTCTCTCTGTCCCTCCCCTGCTCGTGCTCTTTCTCTCTCTCTCAAAAATAAAGTTGAAAGAAAGAAAAGAAAGAAAGAAAGAGAGAAAGAAGAGAAAAGAAAGAAAAGAAAGAAAGAAAAGAAGAAAGAAAGAACTGTCCCTCCCCTGCTCGTGCTCTTTCTCTCTCTGTCAAAAATAAATAAAGTTGAAAGAAAGGAAGGAAGGAAGGAAAGAAAAGAAAAGAAAAGAAAAGAAAGAAAGAAAAAGAAAGAAAGAAAAGAAACGAAAGAAAGAAAAAGAAACAAAAGAAAAGAAAAGAAACGAAAAGAAACGAAAAGAAACGAAACGAAACGCAACTCCTCTCCCTGGGACGCCTTGTTCACTGTCTGTGAAGCAGGGATAATAACAGCCTGTCTTGTCCGCCCGTTCCGTGTCGGAATCAAACGAAATGACAAATATGCAAGTGCACGGCAAGGACGATGCTGTGTATTTGTTGAGGTGACTGATTTTTCCAGAAGAGCTGGGGGTTGCTGAACTTCGGGCTATTCTCAGGGAGCCAAGGCAGGAGGCTGAGGTCCATATTTGTGTGTTAGGATTGGAGGCGTAGACCTGCCCCATTCCCGTCCCCGTCTCCCCAGGGGTCTTACTTGATGACGGAACCCAGTGAGACCCAGGGGAACTAGGGACCACGGCCAGGCGTGTGGCCACCTCCCTGCCCCCGGAAACCCTTTCACAATAAATCGGTGACTTCTGCTTCTTGCCGTGACAGTCATGGAACAAACTGACCATCCTGCCCAAACGTAGAGAAACACACAAGCCCTATCATGATAGGTGTTTTCAGACACCGGGCAGCATGCAGCAGGGGGCCATGATTCCAGAGAGAAAGGAAATGAACAGAGCAGACCCTCCGACTCCCCTGGCTCACTGCCCGGGAGATGTTTCCAGGCTGCAGAGCAGGGAGAAGCCAGACAGGCTCCAGTGCTCTTGCCGAAGTGGGGTAACGGAGTTCAGAGTTTGGGGGCTCTGGGTGGGTGACCTTGTGGGACAGAGTTCCGGGGGGGGGGGGCTGCACAGAGAGTTCTCCACAGACTGTCCCCTCAAGTCTTTGAGTGTTTAAACTGTCTATATATAAAAGGAAATTAAAGTACCACCGGAAAACAGTAGGGCCCCGAAGCTATTGGAGCTGACACAGGGCTGGGCGTGGTTAAGTGTTCTCCCAACTTAAAGTGGAGACGTCAGCACTTAAGGCTTTGGGTGCTGTTTCTGTCTTAGCCGTTGAGCTACATTGGCCTTAGTCTGAACACTGCTCGAGAGCCCCCCTTGCAAAATTCAAAGCGATCCTTGACAGGCTCTACCTGTTCCCAAATGACTTGATGCAAGACAGAACAGAGTTCATCTCCGTTCAAAAGAATACCACATACAAACACACAAACCCCAGCAACCAACAGTGTAAACTTTCCAAAGAAAAATTACAAGGTGGGAGCAGGGAAACGTGTTCCGTAACTAGGAGAAAAACCGATCAGGAGACACAGACCCAGCATATTCGTGTAGGTTTTCTAGAGAAACAGAACCAAGAAAGAGGATATTTATTATAAGGGATTGGCTCATGTGGTCATGGAGAAGTCCCAATACCTGTAAGCCGGTGACTCAGGAGGGTCACTGGGGTAGTTCCATCCTGAGTCCTAAAGAATAAAACAAAGTCAAGAAAAGAGAGAAAACGAGTAAAGACAAATAGCAAGATGGTACATCTAAACCTAGCCGTAGTGATGATTACATTAAACGTAAATGGCAAAAACATTCCAATTAAAAGAGATTCTCAGTTTGGATTACAAAAAAGGAAGCTCCTACTGATGTTTAAAATGTAAAACGATAAAACACTGTAGATTAAAAGTAAAAGGGTAGAGTAAGATCTGCCATGCAGCCACCAACCAAAAGAAAATTGGAGTGGCTGTACCAATATCAGGCCAAGCAGGACAAGAAATAACCCCAGGGACAAAGAGGGGCGCTTCGTAATAAGACATAATCCTAAAAAGTTACAGACTAGTAACAGAGCTTTAAGATCCACGAAGCAAAACGTGGTAGAACCGAGGGAGAAACAGACACACGTGAGGAGACGTCAGCATCCTTCTCTAAGTAATTGGTGGAACAAGTAGAAAATCAACAGTCTAGAAAACTTGAACACAATCGGCCA
Organism: Leopardus geoffroyi; assembly: GCF_018350155.1. Lineage (NCBI taxonomy): Eukaryota > Metazoa > Chordata > Mammalia > Carnivora > Felidae > Leopardus > Leopardus geoffroyi. The sequence continues at coordinate 137,968,713 of NC_059341.1, forward strand.
AACTAACCTAGCGGACGTTTAGAGAACCGCAAAACATATGCTCTTCTCAGCTACGACGTCGCAGAGCAGGACTCCAGCAGGCGCGTCTGACTACAGAGCGTTTTCCCCTCCATCCAGCCGTCTCCCAAATATGCTGCCTTCCGGGCAAGAGCGTTCAGCACGTGAGAAAGAGAAAAACAAAACGTTTCACGCGGGAGCCCAGCGGGGCCATAGAATGCGCACGGTGGGCGGCTGTGACTTCACATCCTCTCTGCCGGCTGGGGTGGTGTATTTGTGCCTGTGTTTTAAAGTTGCCTTGTGTATCAATTCTCTACCAAATGAACACGGTAAGAGGCTGGGTCTTAACAGCCTGAGGCAGCACGTTAGGTTTCCATCAGGCATGTTGTTTGATTGGTCAGCATATGGCCCAGGTTTCCCGGATCTGCCCTCACGGCCAAATCCGCTCGTGCCTCTGGTCCTCCTCTGTGCATTTCCCCCCTGTCTGGAATGCTCCCCGCCCCCCGGCTTTGGTCCTCCACAAGCTCCTACTCATACCTCAAAACCTAGCTCAGAAGTGGCCCCACGTGAAGCCATCCCCGTTCCCCAGGTCTCCCCTGTATCATGGTGGAGCCCTCAGCTGCTGCCCTAGTGTATTATTTCTGCCTCTCTTTTGGCCACCAGAACACCTCCTCTCTGAGCACCGAGTCTGCGTCTGTCCCCGTGTGGCTCCTCGGTCCTGTGTTTACACAGAGGTGTGGAGAGGACCTGTCACCTCCAGCTAAAGACTGCTTTCTTTTCTTTTCCCTCAGCCTCAAGGACAAAAATCAAGGTGAACTCATCCCTCCTGTGCTGAGATTCACAGTGACATACCTAAGAGAGAAAGGTAAGTGAGAGCTGGCTTCAGCCAGGGGTGTGAGGGCCTCTGGGAGGCCCATCTCGTGTCCCGGGCACCGTGCAGACCGGGGACTTGGAGGGGCTGGGCCTCGTGCGGGAAGGGTGACCAGCACGGGATGGACTCAGGCACACAGAATGTCTGGGTTTGCATCCCGGCTCCACTGTGTACTTGCTGTGTGACCTTGGGCAGTTACTTACCTTCTCTGGGCCTCTGATTCCTCATCTGCCCCATGGGGTTCATGACAGTGCCTGATTCACGGGGTTGCTCTGGGGCCTAAATGAGATGATACATGTAAAGCTCTCCGTGAAGAGACCCCTTTGATATGATAGATAGCTTGGTCTGCAGGTGCTGTCGCCAGTGGGGTGGGTGCGCTCGGTGATCAGAGGGGTGCGCCTTGTGGCTCCTCCAGGACTCCTGCCCGAGGCCAGAGTTCCCAGATCCACGGGGAAAGTGTGGACCCTGACAGGAGCGTAGTTCTCTGGGCGAACAGGCTGCTGGGGGGGGGGGGTGGCCCCCCGCAGGCAGGTGCCACAGGGTGCGGGGGGGGGCGCGTCCGACGAGCCGTGGGAGCCGTCATTGCTAGGGGCCCTGGTGGCTTTTTACCTGGCGCACCCTCAGAACTGCATGTCCTAATGCTAGAAAGTTCTATGAGCTGGCGCCTCTCTAGCCGGAGGATCTGATTGTCGCTTAGAATGGTCTCTACTTTGGCGAGAGGTCCTTCGCGGCACCTCCTGTTCTGTTCCGTATTTCGGGAGCAGAGAGAAGATAGTGCGTAAGACCAGGTTGTCAGAAACCGGGAGAGGGAGTGTCTCCCTTTTTAACGTATCAGTTCCTTTATTTTTGAAAAAATAAAAAACCCAGCTCCAAGTGGGAACTCACTATTGTATTTGTTGAATGAATGCACGATCAAACATGTACCCTTTGGGCACCTCCCCGCATCCAGCCCTGATTGAGGCGCTGGGGTTGCCATGGTAACGGCACCCCCCCCCCCCCCCGCCACCAGCCGCCGTTCTGGGGGCTCACGGTCGCAACCGAGAGGACTCCATTGCGATTTCCTCTGTAAAGCTGTTTCCACGGGTCAGAAGTCCAGGCACACGGGGGCCGGGCTGCTCAGGGTCCCGCAAAGCGAAACGCAAGGTATCCGCCAGGCTGCGCTCCTTTCTGGAGGCTCCGGGGAAGAATCCGCTTCCACCTTGATTCAGTTTGTTGGCCAAATTCAGTTCTTTGCAGAGATGCCTGTGTGTCCTTGGTGGCTGTCGGCCAGAGGCCTCTTTCTCTTCCTAGAGGCTGCACGCTCTCCTTTCCGTGCGGCCCCCTCCACCAACAGAGACCTTCCCACCTGTCGAGTCCGGCCTCCATGCTTCAAATCTCTGTAGCCAGGAAGAACCCGGTCCCTTTTAAAAGTCTTGCCTGATTAGGTCAGGCCCACCGAAGATGATCTTCCGTATCTTAAGGTCAGCTCCTTGGGCCTGAATCCTGTCTGCAGAGTCCCTTCCCTGTGGCACCTAGATTAGTGTTTGGATCCCAGGCAGAATGAGTGTGCCCCACGGGGTCCGGGACTTTGGGAGCCACCTCAGACATTTTCCTACTACAATCTGTCAGGTAAAAAAAAAGAGAGGGACCAGCCGCTCACGCAGAGGGGATAGCGCGTGCAAAGGCCGGGAGGAGCAAGGAGCATGGGGCAGACTGGAGGCCGGAGGAGGGGGCCGAGGGGCAGTGGGGCAGGAGAGGCCGGACTGTGCAGGCCCGTGGGAAGTCCCCATGGGAAGCTGCCCGGTGAAGCCCAGCAAGGTCCGTGCGCAGGCGGCTCAGGCCTGGGTATATTCGTTGAATAGACCCAGCTTCAGAAGGGAGAAGAGGCTGGGGAGGGAGCCGAGTGCCCCCGGAAACCCGGAAACGTTCTGTATTTGCTGCGTCCGGAACGGTAGCCTCTAGCTGCTCGCGGCAATAGCCCAGCAGAGCACTTTCTAGGTGTCTCCTACGTCGGGTGACCGCATTTTTAATTTTACTTAATTTTTGCTAATTAAACGTAAATTTAAATCATGACGTATGGCCAGTGGCTGCCATACTGGACGGGTCACCTGTGTCGATGCAGCTGCGGGACTAAGCGGAAGCAGTGTGTATGGAGGCCACCCGGGTGCTTGAACGTGTGCCATATCCAGCCTCGTCGATTCTTTCTGCAGCCCTCAGAGGCAGGGGCTCAGGGCCTTACTCTGTAGACGGGGTGGCTGAGCTCAGAGAGGCTACATGCTTTCGCTGCGGTCACACAGCGGGATGAGACAGACTTGGGCTGGACTCCAGGTCTGTCTGACTTGGTTCTCTCTTCCCGGGGGCCACAGAAGTAGGCAGTCAGGTGGGGTTGGGGGTTTGGAAGTTTGAGGAATAAATAAAGGTGGGGATCGCGGGTGGTGGGCGTCGTGGGGGTGGGGGGGATGAACCAAGCTGGAGAGCATTCCCTGCCAGCCACGGGCGGGTGACGTGTGGGCAGGAGGAGTCGTGGAACGTTCCAGAAACCCAGTGTGCTAGGACCTGTGAGGTACCTGGAGGCTCTCTCTCCTTAGGACTCCGCACTGAGGGCCTGTTCCGGAGATCGGCCAGTGTCCACACCATCCGCGAGATTCAGCGGTTGTACAATCAAGGTGAGTCTGTCCCCGCAGAGACCCCTGACCCTGGGCCTCCCGCCTGCCCGGCCTGCACAGCCCTCCACGGCCGCAGAGCCCCCAGGCCCAAGGTAGCGTGGCTCCCGCCCCCACCCAACCCCCAGCATAGCCCAGGGCCGGGCAGCTGCCCAGGCGAGGCCTGCGCCCGGAGCCCCGGCCCTCGGCAGGTGGCCGCACGCTGCCGTTGTGCCTTGAGGGCTTCTCCCGTCATTGCAGGCGGACAGGTGGTCTGAAATGTTCCATGGAGCCTCCATTCGGCAGCCCCTCCAGCGGGCCCGGCACCGCTTTCTCGGCTGCCTGTGGCGACACCCGCGGGTCGGGAGGCCGTGTCGGAGCTGAGCACCCTACAGCGACGCTGCTGAGGCGGCTAGCTCTGCTCACGCCCCCCCCCCCCCCCTCCTCGTACGGTTCGCCCGTCCGGTGACAGGGCCGGCGCGGGGCGCGTGTGGACTGGCCGTCCTCAGGCCCGTGCGCCGAGCACCTGCATCCGAGGCGGGGCCGACCCACACGGCGGGGGGACTGGGGGCACGCCCCAGACTCGGCCAGGTGCCCCAGAGGGCCGAGGGGGCCACGGTAGCAGCACCCCCCGGGTCCAGCAGGCGACAGGGTCATGCCTGGCGAGAGGTCTCCCCCTCGGGAGTGCATGAAGCGGGACCCCGTGGCCCCGTCAGGACTCAGACTTGCGACATTCTGTGTCCAGGGAAGCCCGTGAACTTTGACGACTATGGGGACGTCCACATCCCTGCTGTGATCCTGAAGACCTTCCTGCGAGAGCTTCCCCAGCCGCTGCTGACCTTCACGGCCTATGAGCAGATTCTCGAGATCACCAGTGGGTACCTGCCCCGGGGGGCCCCGCCGAGGGCCAGTCTGGGGGGTGGGGGGAGGGGCTGCCGGCCTCTTCTTGTTGCCGTGGACAAGTGTCCGTGGCCGGGCCGGGCCACCACCGTCCATGGGTAGGGGCAGGGGTTGTCGGGTGCAGCTGGGGCGACAGGCAGCGTGGCAGAGGGCGTCTCTGGGTTTGGGGTGCACGGCCCGGTCCAAGGGCCGCCTCCAGGCCCTCCTTGCCCTGCTCTGGGGGAGCCCCCCACCTCCAGCACCCCAACTTCTGTGTCTAGAAGGGGGGTGGAGGCTGGCGGGGGGCAGAGGCCCCGAACCCCCTCTTCGAGCGGTTACCGTAGAAAGCTTGCAGTTAGAAATCCCTCCTCTGCCCTTTGGGATGTGAATCTTCTACACTCAGAACTGTGTCAGGGACCCCAGAGCCGGCTCTGAGATGTAGACGTTCAAGGAGACCCCAGTGTCCCGTGACGGTGGGGGCCCAACCCAGCCTGCACCGCTGACCCCGTCCCAGGACACGAGAAGCGCGTTTCTCCCATGAACACACCCGGATGACTACCCCCTCCCTGACTCTGCTCAGGGCCCCCCCCCAACCCCTGCACCCCTCCCTGTGCCCTAGTCACCTCAGCCATTCGGCCGTGTCGGGCCGTCCCTCGTGCAGTGGTTATTACCGAGCACGCACGTTCCTCTTTGACTCTGGCACCTGCTTGCCACGGCCCGTGCGGGGTAGTTGCGGACGGGAGGGGAGTGAGCACGGAGGCCCTGCTCGCCAGGAGCGCTCAGGCTGGCCGCAGGGACAGGCGTGTCATTGAACCGGGTGTGGCAGGGTGATGGGGCTGCAGTGTGTCTGGCACTTACTGGAAGGAAAGCAGGGAAAGGCCTGCTGGGCAGGAGGTGAAGGCTTGTCAGGGTGTCTGAGGTTCCCAGATGTCCCCAGGCACCAGAACCCCCGGAGGGTGCATTGAAACATGGGTCACTGGGCCCCACCCTGGAGACTCCATAGGTGTGGGCAGTGGCCCAAGAATCTGCATTTCTAACTGGATCCTGGGAGATGCTGATGGTCTGGGTTTTGTGCCATGGAATGCCTAGCTCAGCGGGGTTGAGGCACGACCCATGGAAAGCACAAGTGTCTTAGGGGCAAAGCTCATCCTGTGCACCAGGGAGTGGGGCTGGGCTGGGCAGCTGCTGAGAATTTTTAAAAAATTATATTATGAGAGGACCCCTGGGTGGCTCAGTTAAGCGTCTTAACTCTTGATTTTGGCTCAGGTCATGATCTCATGGTTCGTGAGTTCAAGCCCTGCATCGGGCTCTGTGCTGCCAGCACAGAGATGCTTGGAATTCTCTCCCACCCCCCTCAAAATAAATAAATAAACTTTAGGGGTGCCTGGGGGGCTCAGTCGGTTGAGCGTCCGACTTCGGCTCAGGTCATGATCTCGCAGTTCGTGAGTTCGAGCCCCGTGCCGGGCTCTGTGCTGATGACTCAGAGCCTGGAGCCTGCTTCAGATTCTGTGTCTCCCTCTCTCTCTGCCCCTCCCCTGCTCACACACTGTCTTTTCTGTGTCTCAAAAATAAATAAAAGTTAGAAAAAAATTTTGTTAAATAAAAAATAAACTTTAAAATATAAAAATTAAAAAAATAATAATAAATTCTGTTTTGATGGAAATAACACCAGCACGTAGCGTAGGAAACAAACAAAAGCCCCAAGGTCCACAGCAGTGAAACGGGAGTCCCTGCCCAGCCCCGCGCTCCCACGCGGGCACGTACCCCGGCGGGGGCTCCGTGGGCAACTGCCCGTCACGCCAGGAGCGCCGCTCCTATGCACAGTCCTGGAGCCTGGCTTTTGTGTGTTAGCATCACATCTCCTCTCTCCCTCCTTGTGTGCAGTCACTCATGCTTTCAGTGGTCGTGTTGCACCAGCTTTGTAATTTCACGGGTGAACGTTTGGAGCTGTTTCCATTTTTGTTTGGCCCTCCGCTAATTTGAAGACTCAGGAAGTCCCAACATTCCGGTCGTTGAGAACCGAGATGCTGCCCTGAGATGAGAACCGAGACCCTGCTTTCTGGACCGTGGTCTCACTCGGCCGGGCCGCACGGTGACAGGTGTAGGGTCACCAGATCTAGCAACAGAAAACAGAGGATGCCCACCCACCTCAATTTGAATTTCCGATAAAGGGTGAATGTCTGTTTTGTTTTTTTTTTTTTTTAGCGTAAGTCATATTTGCTCTTTAGCTGAAATGCAAATTTAACTGAGTGTCCTCTCTTTTTTCTGGCAGCCCATTCTCAGGTGGGATGGGTTTCTCCGTGAAGTCGGGCAAAAGCAGGGGCTTCTGCGTGTACTCGGGGAATGCAGGGACACTCGGGAAGTGTCCAGGGCACAAGGGAATTGCAGCCACGACCACCTCCCGGTGTGCAGCCAGGAGGTTAAGAGCACTGGCTTCGAGCCGCGCGGGTCTGGATCCAAGTCTGGGCTTCGCCATGCAGTAGCTGTGTGACTGGGGACAAGTCACTTAACCTCTCTGAGCTCACTTCCCTTAGGTGCGTAAAAGTGGGGGCTGTCGTGAGGATTAAGGGTGCGTAAGATGCAGTGCTGTGTGGCAGCCTGCTCCGCCTTGCTCGCCGGTGAGTGCTCTTTCCCTGAGAGACCGTTGGGGGAGCGGGTGGTGCAAGGATGTGCTCTGGGACCATAAATCTTGCAAAGAGGAGGTTGGGGCCGGGGAGCTGAGACCCAGGCAACGAGGTGGCGGCCCCCGAGCTCGTTGGTTTCTCGAAGATCATTTCGCGGGAACTCCCTGTCCATGCCCGTTACCCACGACAGCTTGAGTTCACGGAAGAGAGGCTTTTCTTAAGAGGCCAACGAGAACGTTGACGGTGGGGACGTTTGTGTCTTTTGAGCAGGGGCTGTGTTTGGAAAGCACACAGGCGTTCACGGTAGCCCCGCCCAAGGCTTAGCCGGAAGAGGTTAGCGTCGGGGGATCGGGACGTGGGGAGCACGGTGAATAGTTGTGGGTGCGCCCTGGCTTGAGGTCTGGAGTTCAGCGGAGGACATGGTTATGAGGAAACGGGGTCTGAGTCTGGAGCAGCCTCCCCCAGGCTCTTGGTGGGTGTGGGGACCTGAGCTGCAGGGCATCACAAACAGGCTAAGTTAGTCTGGAGAAGGGCTGACCGAGCTTTCCCGTAAAGGGCCAGGTAGTAAGTATTTGAGGCTTTGTGGGTCTGTCTGTGTTGCCCCAACTGGGCTCTGCTGTTGTGCAAAAGTAGCCACACGTGATGTGTGAGTGGGTGGGTGTGGCTCTGAACCAATGGTTTATTTTTTTCGTCTTTATTTATTTTTGAGAGAGAGAGAGTGTGAGCAGGGGAGGGGCGGAGAGAGAGGGAGGCACAGAATCCACAGCAGGTTCCAGGCTCCGAGCCGTCAGCACGGAGCGCGACGCGGGGCTCGAACCCACGGACCGCGAGATCGCGACCTGAGCCGAAGTCGGACGCTTCACCGACCGAGCCACCCAGGCGCCCCTGTACCAATAGTTTTACCGACAAAAATTGGCCTTTCTGTCCGAAGGCTGTAGTTTGCTGACCGCTGGTCTAGGCCATTCTCACTTACAAAGTGAGCGATTTGGCTTTACGGACTTTCTGGGACGTAAGAGTTGCAGTACGGCTGTAAAGACGGGAACAGAGCTCATGGAAGGGAGGGCTTTGCTGCGAACAGCCACCCGGCCTGGGAGTAAGTGAGGGCTCCGGGCCCGACCTCGGGACAGTGCGTCCTCAGAGCTGACCTCCTCCCTCGGCCCATGCCGGCCCCTCGGGCAGGACTCAGGAGGGACCCCTGTGCCCCTGCAGGTGTGGAGAGCAGCCTGCGGGTGACCCGCTGCCACCAGATCCTGAAGAGCCTTCCAGAACACAACTACGCTGTCCTCAGCTACCTCATGGGCTTCCTGCATGAGGTGAGGGGGCTAAGCAGGGCCCGGGGCGGGGAGGCCCCAATTCCGTGCCTGGCCCAGGCGGCCCGGGGTCTGGGGTCTCCCCCAGCCTTGGAACGCCGCTCCCTGGCCCCGAAGACTTCAAGGCCTGACCGGGGAGCAGCTCCATTTCTGCACCTGCCCCATGCCTGGCCGCCCTCGGTTACAGATGGGACCTTCTTTTTATTTCTGTTTTTTAACGTCTGCTTATTTTGAGAGACAGCATAGGCGGGGAGGGGCAGAGAGAAGGAGAGAGAATCCCAAGCAGACTCCACGCCGTCCCGGCGCGGGGCAGCAGCCGCAATCAAGAGTCAGAGGCTCAACCGACTGAGCCACCCGGGAGCCCCACGTTGGGTGTAGAGATTGCTTTAAAAAAAATTTTTTTTAATGTTTATATATTTTCGAGAGCAGAACATGAGCGGGGGAGGGGCAGAGAGAGAGGGAGACACAGAGTCCAGAGCAGAGCCGTCAGCACAGAGCCCGACGCGGGGCTCGAACCCACGAGCCGTGAGATCACAACCTGAGCCGAAGTCAGACGCTCAGCCGACCGAGCCACCCAGGTGCCCAGGATTGCTTTTAAAAAATAATAAACAGGGGCGCCTGGGTGGCTCGGTCGGTTAAGCGTCCAACTTCGGCTCAGGTCGTGATCTCACGGTCCTTGGGTTCGAGCCCCGCGTCGGGCTCTGTGCTGACGGCTCAGAGCCTGGGGCCTGTTTCGGATTCTGTGTCTCCCCCTCTCTCTGACCCTCCCCCGTTCATGCTCTGTCTCTCTCTGTCTCAAAAATAAATAAACGTTAAAAAAAATTTTTTTTAAATAATAAACTATTTGTCAGAGGCCAAAAACTAAGTTATTGCCCTAATTTTCTTTCTATTTGTTTTTCATCTGCTGGAGGTGGATTGATTTCCCCGTCCTCCACGGCACTGACGTTGAAACTTCCCATGGGGCTGGGTGCTGTGTAGCATTGGCCCTGGTGGGCTCCTGCAGGGGCTTGGGGGCCGCTGTCCTCACCAGATCCAAGTGGGGGGGGGGGGTTCACCGGGTCATGCCCCACCCCCCGTTCTCTGCTCTCCCATGACCCCCGAGGTTCTGCCATTGTCTCTGCTTCCAATTGTCGGAGGTCCCCAGGACCCTGGAGGCGAGGGGGAGATCAGGCCTTCAGATGGGCCCAAGTGGCCCCCCTGCCCCCGACTGGCCATGTGACTTCGGGAAAGTCCCCTGCACCTTCTGGGCCTCCAGTTTCTTCATCTGTAAAATGGGTGATGCATCCTAACTTCATGGGGTTGTAAGTGCTGTGAGGCAGGTTCGCCCCCTCCCCTGCTGCCCCCGGTCCTCCGATGACCCCTGCCTGCTCTTTGGCCTTGACTGTGTCCGACTCGCTGGCCAGAGTGTGGCTATCAGAGAGGTGGTCTGGCTGGGTGACACCAAAGGCCAAGCTTGCACCCATTGTGCTAGAGACCCCTGTCCCCGAGGGGGCCTCCCGAGTCCTCTGGAGTGGGAGAGAAGGCTGGGGGTGCTGAGGAGATCCAGGAGGAGCTCAGAGACGGTCAGAGCCCGAGGTCTCTCAGAGCATCAAGACTGACTGCTTTCGGGGTGCCCGGGGGACTCAGTGGGTTGAGCGGCCGACTCTTGGTTTCGGCTCAGGGCGTGATCTCACGGTTTGTGGGTTCGGGCCCCGTGTCAGGCTCTGCTGATGGTGTGGAACCTGCTTGGGATTCTCCCTCCCTCCCTCTCTCTCTCTCTCTCTCTGCCCCTCCCCTGCTCACTCTCTCTCAAATAAATACACTTAAAAAAATTAAAAAGTTAAAAAAAAAAAGACTGCTTCCTTTTACAGGTGGTGACACCGAGGCCCAGAGCCGGAGGTGGCCGTGCAAGGCCGTAGCACTGAACCCACAGTCACGTCCCTTGTCTCGTGTGTGTCCTCCAGGTGTCCCGGGAGAGCATTTTTAACAAGATGAACAGCTCCAACCTGGCGTGTGTCTTTGGGCTGAATTTAATCTGGCCGTCCCAGGGGGCGTCCTCCCTGAGTGCCCTCGTGCCCATGAACCTGTTCACCGAGCTGCTGATCGAGTACTACGAGATGGTCTTCAGCACCCAGGAGGCTCGCGGGGGGCTCGGTGCCGGTGCTGTTGAGGCAGGGGAGCGGAGTGGCCCCGTCTCTAGAGGCCGGACACCCCGACGGCCTGGCCTCGCACCCCGCGCCTCCGCGGCCCCTGACGGTGCCCGGGAGACTCCTCTGGTGCTGGAAGCGTCACGCTGAGGCCCGTCTGTGCGTGCTGTCGTCGTGTTTTGTAAACTTGCCATTAAACAAACTTCTCGTGAACCTTCTAGTGAACGTCCGGGGTTCTGCGCTTTGGCCCTCGTGCGTGGTCCCTGGGCTGCGGGCTGGGACGAGGTGACGGACCCACCAGGTTGTAACCACGGCCTCAGCGGAAATGGGAATTTATCGGTGAGGGCCTCCCGTCCGGCCTCGACTGTTGCTGTCATGCCGGGTGGCAAACTGTAACTTCGGGTCACAGCCGTTCGTTATTGTCCGCGGGTGAGCGGGGAGCTGAGCGGTTCTTCTGCTCCTGTCGGGCTGGCCAGAGGTCACCTGGAGGGACGCAGCTCCCTCGAGGGTGTCGCATGCCTTCGGCAGGCGGGGCAGGGGCCGGGGTCGCTCGTGTGCGGGCAGGGGGCCGTCACGGGTGCAGGTGGTTTTCAAGCTTTGGCTGGTGGTGTGGATACTCACACCCGTTGGCCAGGGCAAATGTCATGTCCGAGGCCAGGGTCACAGTGGGAGGGCTCTGGGACGTTGTTTAGCAAAGGGCGGCCATGGGGGCGGCTGGGGGATTGGGGCCTGCCGGGGGTTCCTGGTCGTGTTCCGCCTCTACGTTGGGAGACGCGCGCTGTGTTTCCCGCTTAGATAGGGCAGAGAAAGGTGGTTCCGCATTCCCAGCACAGAGCCCCCCAGATTCACCCCGATTGGACAGGCTTGGGCCACGTGCCCACCTTGACCCTCACCGTGGTCGGGTCTGTGCCGATTGCCCTGGGCCCGAGTCGTGCACCCCACCCTGGGCTGGGGTTAAGGACGGGTGGCGCCCCAGATGCGTCAGCCCCGGCTTCCGTCACAAACACCACGGGCTGGGGGCTTACGCGACAGACGTTTATTTCTTACAGGCTGGAGTCCAGAAGCTCGAGCTCTGCAGGCCCATGCGGCCGGCTTCTGTCGAGCGCCCTCTCGCTGGCTTGTGCACGGCCACCTTCTCGCAGTGTCCCCGCCCGGCAGGATGGGGAGAGAGGGAGACAGAGAGAGCCCTTTGGAGTCTCTTCGCAGAAGGACACTAATCCTGGTGACTCAAGGCCCACCCTCGTGACCTCATCCGACCTGAATTACTTCCATAAGGGCCCCGTCCCTGGTTACAGCCGCCCTGGGGTTCGGGGCTTCAATGTACGGGTTTGGGGGTGAGGGGGCACAAACAGTGCATCCGTAGCACCAGACGGGATGGTGACAGGTCGCCTGCCACCCTCCACCGAGCATAAGCCGTGTGTCAGGACTGCGTCAGGAGCCCCAAGCTCTTGCTGCATGGAGGGGGGGAGGGCTGTCAGGGAGCAAAGGATAAATGTCCGTTGCACATCCCCCCAGGCTGTCCAGGCCTGGGATGGGGTGCTGACCCCCGACTGAGCAATGCCCCCAGGTGCCCGTGTGGGTCCTGGGGTCTCCCAGGAGAGAGTGGGTGCCTCCCTCACCTCTCCCTCTCTCTTCTCACTTTCACGGGGTTAATCCCCCTCCCTGAGCTGATGTGCTTGGCTTTGCTGTCTTTAAAGAAGGGGCCGTGTGAGCTCGGCCAGTACCTCCCAGCACCTGCCAGTGGACGGCTGACCCCTCCCACTGAGGACCGTTTGGACCCACGAGCCGGGGAGCCGTTTCTCTGACACGGATTCCGGCCCTTGTCAGGGCTATAGCCCAGCGTCCCTGGGCCCTGGCCGTCCATCCGGTTCGCAGGGACGTTGATCCCATTAAAGCCGCTGGAGCAGAGGGGGTGGGGATCCCCAGATGCTGCGAGGGGGTCCCTGCTGCTCCCTGAACGCCTTCCCTGGGAGAGGAGGGCTCTGTGGCCTCAGGTCGAACGTGGTCAGAGGTGAGGGGACAGACACGGCAACGCGGGGCCACAGGCCGGCGACAGGCAGCTGCGTTCTGCTGGGTCCCTGCTCCATAGGGGCTGGTTCTCGTCTGCTCTCACCCTTCACCGCGCTCGGTCCATCCCGTTCTTCTCACGCCTTTGGCTGACCCCGGCCAAAACGACCCCATCACACAGCTTGGAAGGTGACCCTTGCTTCACTTTCTGTTCTGCCACAAAGCCTCTTCCCTTTTCCTTCTTCTTTTTCAAATTCGACCCTCCAAGCCCTGACCGGCCACAGCCAGGTGCAGAGAGCCCAGAGCGGACCCAAGAGACTTCCGGAGAGGAGCTGCCCGCCTGGCCGTGGCCTCCAGGGAGGCTGCCTGGCCTCTGCCCCCCTGTGCCTGGGAAGGGGTCTTGTGCTCGCGCACTCCAGCACAACCCCAGAACAGCCTCCGGGTTCTGTTGCCAGGGAAAAACAAAAACAAAAACAAAAAAACCACCCTGAAATAAAAACGATGGCTCCCTTAAGAGCACACCGCTGTGAACAGCAGAATTAACAACGACATTAAATCAAATCTCGTGCATTATGCAGAAGGGTTTACAGGGTGACGCGCGTCTGTGAAATAGATGTCTCAAATTTCCTGACTCCGAGAGGTGGCCCCGAGACGTGTCCCTGTGGCTGCCTTGATAACAGTCTCCCTTTCACAAACGATAATTGCGGAATCTCGGCTTCGGCACGGCGTGGCCTTGTCACCCTTCCTTGTATCAAAGCACGATTTCCCCCGTCATTTCCGCGGCAGAAGAAAGCGATCACGGTGGTCATGTGTTGGAGACACATGTGGTGCATTTCATCGTAAAACAATGAGTTGTGACGCGGACCCGGGGACTCCAGGGTGTCTCTGTTGACAGGACGTGGGGAATACATTGTTCAAACATTCACTTTTGCAGAAACGGCAGAGGTTTTTAAGTGACCCCGGAGATTAGGCAGGCTGCCCAGATCTCGTCGCTGATACCCACGATGAATTACTGAATGCCGTCCAGAACATAAAAGTCGGCAGAATGCACGCGGTCGGTCGGTCTGCCCGGAGGAGAGCCACGGCACCGTCACTGGGGGAGCAAGGACGGGGCACCTCGCTTCTGTTACCAGCTCGGATCCACAGCTGTGTGGCCCCGGGCCAGTCATTTTGCCCAGTCAGAAGGTTCAGCTTGGGTTTCTTTCTGTCCCCCGCTGTAGGGGTGCGAGCGGGGTGCAGGAGGCGCTGCCCCCTCTGCCTCCATCCCGTGTGCTTCTGAGCACCTGCTTCGAGCCAGGGAGCGCCAGTCTGTCAGTAACAGAGACGGGTAGGATGCGCTTCCTGCCTTCCCGGGGCTGGCGGACTAGTCGGCGAGTAAATAAGCAACGAAACGCACAAACCAGCGTGTTTCAAGCCAACGCGGTGTGCACGGGACCCGGGGAAGTGTGGAGAGCGGGTAAGGGACAGAGGAGCGTGTCGAGGGCACCGGCCGGCCCTCTCACCTGACCTGCGGGCAGCCGAGGGTGGGGATCTGCCCTGACGTGGAGAGGGTGGGAGAGGAAGGACAAGTTCTGCTGGTTTGCGAACAGACAACCCCGCTGTTGTAAGAACAGCTGCTCAGAGCGGGGAGAGAACTGAATGACAGAAAGTATAGAACGAGAAGGTGAAATTGCTCGGAATTGTACCGCTCGCACATAACCACTGTTAATATTTTGAGGCGCGGGCTTTTATGTGCTGCTGGGAGAGCTGTAAATCGGCACACTTTGGAGGGCAATTTCGCCAGATGGTGAGGCGAAAGTTGGCCCAGCAATCACGCGTCTGGGTGGAGAATCGGAGTGTTACGGCAGTGTTCTTGTCCCTGCGAGTGGCCAGCTGCGGCCTGAGTGTCCGTCGGTAGAAGAGAAGACAGATAAAGGAGTTACGTCCATGGGGCCGAAGGGTAAAAATGAACGAATTGGGTCGGTATGGCTCGACACGGGTAGATCTCCAAATAGTACATCGGCAGGGGAAAACGCCGGAGCATGATAAACACAGTGTGTTATCACTTGTGTGAAGTTCTAAGCATCCCCAACCCTATTTCTGTTCATAAGTTGTACAGTATTGCACTGTTTAAAAAAGAGCCCACTTTTAAGTAATCTCTACACCCACCGTGGGAGCTGAACTCACAACCCCAAGATCAAGAGTCGCACGCTCTAGGGACTGAGCCAGCCGGGCGCTCCGGTATTAGGCTTTTCTGAACAACATACGTAGAAGACAGATTCTTAAAAAGTGAATAGGTGGAGACATGCCAAGTTCCTCAGGAGAGAAGCAAAGGGGCTTTATAGCTCCTACAAGACTCGGCCTTTCCACAGACAACATCTATGGACTCGACGAAATACAAAAGAACAAAAATAAACAAAAAGCAATGACTTGAAGGCACTGGAGAGTGAACAAGGACAGAGTCTGGAAGGGAGGCCACACTTGGAAAAGTGAATGGCACAGGGTGACCTTCCGTTATGTGGCTTTTAACAACCGAGCCAGGCCGAAGCCGGCACTTGTGTTCGAGTGGCTGTATCTCCGGTAGAAATCTGGCCTTTTTGGCTGGGAGAACAGGACAGAGTTTGGGACGACAGTCACCAGGAAGCGGGGACAGGGTTCCACCCAGGAGAGAAACAGCTCGGGAGAGGCTAAATCGCATGCATCAACTCTGCCCAAAGTTTTGCTTGATCCCTGAGCCACTCCTGTGCGGGACAGACACCAGCTGTGGCCAAAAGACCCAGCCTGAGGTTTATGCCTCTACTAGAGTTTGTGGCCTGACTCCCAACGGAAGCCAAAGCCTCTACAACATAATAACAACGTCTAGCATACAATGAGAAATCGTTATGTGAAGGACCAGGAAAATGCAGCCTACTCTAACACAATCAACAGAGACCAAGGTGTTAGAAATAACGACCAGGGATGTGAAAACAGCGATTAAACACCTTCTCAAGCACATAAGGGCAAACGTGCTTACGATAAATGCAAAAATAGGGCGACCGGGTGGCTCAGTCAGAATGGTGGGCTTCAATCCAACCATGTCCATAACTATTTTCTTTACATTTTTTTTTAATGTTTATCTTAGACAGAGACAGAGACAGAGTACACACAGGGGAGGGGCAGACAGAGAGGGAGACACTGAATCCGAAGCAGGCTCCAACTCTGGATTTCAGCTCAACATGATCTCATGGTTTGTGGGATCGAGCCCTGCGTCGGGCTCTGGGCTAAAGGTGTGGAGTCTGCGTGGGATTCTCTCTCTTCCTCTCTCTGCCCCTCCTCCATTCACGCTCTCATTTGCATGCAATTAATTATTAACAAAAAAAAAGAAATGCAAAGATTAGAAGTCTCAGCAAAAAACATAGAAATCATAGGAAACAAAGGGGGAATTCTAGAAAACCAAATACAATACCTGACAGTACAAGGGGGGAACTAAAAAGCAAGATAGAAACACCGGTTCTGTTTACTAGGAGAGTAGAGATGACAAAAGAAAGTCAGTGACCTTGAAGGTAGCCTAATAGAAATTACCCAATCTAAGGTATAAAGAGTCAAATGGGGGTGCCTGGATGGATCGATCTGTAGAGCATGCAACTCGTAATCTCGGGGTTGTGAGTTTGAGCCCCACGTTGGGCCTAAGGATTACTTTAAAAAAAATAGAGTAAAAGGATTGAAAAATATGAACGGAGGCTCAGAGACCTGCGGGACAATATCAGAATATCTCACAAACATGTAACTGGAGTTCTGGAGGCAGGAGAGAATAGGACACAAAAAGTATTTGAAAATTAATGGCTAAAAGTATTTCCAGTTTGGTCAAAGACCTACATTTTCACATTCAGTCATCTCCATGAACCCCCAAACTGGATAAAATACAAAGAAAACGACACAGAGGCACCCTGTAGTGAAACTTCTGGAAACCAAAGATAAAGAGGAAATCCTGAAAGCTTCCAGAAAAAAATGATACAGCAGACCAGCCGCTGGGTGCAGCGGACCTACGAGCTGAAACTATTTAGGCCAGAAGACAGTGGAATAAGGTCTTGTTCCAATACAGTAAAGGAACGATAATAAATTGCCCAAAGGAGGGGGACAGTGTGCAAACCACAATTCTCAGTCAGTCAAAAATATTTTAAGATAAAAGGTTGAATCAAAACTTTTTTTAGGTGAAAAACAAAACAAAACAAAACAAAAAAAAACTAAGGAATTTTTTTCATCAGCAGACCTGAACAACAATAACAAAAAATGCCAAAGGAAGTTCTTCAAGGTGATGGGAAATGAGAACAGATTGAAACCTGGATATGTTGGAATTCATGAAGATCGCGGAGCCTCCGGAAGCTGTCCGCACAGAGCCCGACGCAGGGCTCGAACTCACGAACCGTGAGATCATGACCTGAGCCGAAGTCGGACGTTCAACCGACTGAGCCACCCGGGCGCCCCTCAATAGTTATTTTCTAATGTTAACATACTAAATTCGACAATGAAGAGCAGGGCAGATACTGTCAAAATGGACATAAAAGCAAGACGTGACTATATGCACTTTAATATTTATTTAGGGAGCACGAGTAGGGGAGGGGCGGAGGGAGAGAGAGAATCCTAAGCAGGCTTCGTGCGCAGTGCAGAGCCCGATACGGGGCTCGATCCCGTAACCCTGGGATCACGACCTGAGCCAAAACCAAGAGTCAGATACTGAACCGACGGAGCCGTCCGGGCTCCCCGACTGTGTGCACTTTAAGTAGATAGGTTGGAGGTAAACAGGAGAGAAGACATATACCTGGATACATTGGTCAACGGGAATCGAGGGTGTCTACGTTACCAACGTATAAGCCGTTGCAATCTCGATCCGTCCGCTTTGGGCCAACTGCTAAATTCCGAGAATTAGCTTGTGTCTGGAAATGTTGTGAGGAATCTGGGGTTGCATTTTCGAACACAGCACCTGGGGCCGACCTGGACACACGCTGGCTTTGGAACCACAGCCCTCCACGTCTCTGTCATTTGCACGCACGCGCACGGGTGTGTGCGGGTCGGTGGGTGTTTGGCCACTGGCTCTCTAGGGACACAAGAGCCTGATGTGTAGCCTTCGCCCATTTCCCTGCTGTAAATACGCCCACCACGGCTAATTGCAAACTACCAACACGAAGTCCCCGGACACGGATCTGGTCGGAGAGGCACACGGGGACTTGGCCGGTGGCAGCCGGCTCCGGCCGACACATCGCCACGCGCCCAGCAATGACCCTTTCCCGGCCGGGCCTCCCCTCCAAGACGGGCCGGTTCGGAGCTGCGCTGTCCCGCAGGTGGGTGGGATCCCTCCGTTCTGTTTGGAAACCAGGGATCCTTGGGGGTGGGTGACGGGGCCTCGCCACACGGAGGCTGGCCGGGAACTGGCAGCCGCAGCCGGCGCCCGGCCCTCTGTGCCCGGTGCGGGATCCTCGCGGGGGTCCTGTGGGGGGAGAGACCCCTTCCCGCCCCGTCAGCGGGGGCAGGGTGAGCGGCAGGTGCCTAAGTGGGGTTTGGCTCTGTGGGTGGGGTCACGCGCTCTGGTCGCAGACTTCTCCCCGGGATGGGCCCAGGCCTCCACGTGCAGAAATGCCGTCACTGGAACCCACCCAGGAACGTCACCCAGAAACGGCAGGTGTTGTTTGGGGAGCCTGAAAGATGGGGTTGGGGGCAAAGCAGAGCTTAGCTTCGGAAGCTCCCTTCCCCCGCTGGGGGGCCACACAGGGCAGGGGGTGGGACTGGGCTCCCTGCCCAGCCTGCGGGGTCAGTACTTAGTTGGCTTGTGCTCCTTTGTCCCCTTGCACCTGTGCGTGGTCACCTGCAGCCTGGGGTGCCGTCGGCAGCTCCCAACAGCGAGGTGGCTGGGTCAGGAGCGGGCGTGCCTGCAGCTTGGCAGGGCGGCCTCCGGCTGACCCCCTGTGTCCCAAGAGGTGACCGGAGTCCAGCGGGCAGGGTAGCAAAGGTGCCTGGAGCAGCGGTGAGGAGCCACAGCCCAGGCTGAAGTCACCGGCTGGCTGCGTGACCTCGGAGTGCCACTCAAGTCCCTGCGCTTTGGTCCCCTCTGAGGGGCCGTCACGTGCCTGGGTGGGTCCGAGGAAGGAGCCAGGCGGGACGGGGCGGGCAGAGAGCGGGTCGTCGGGCAGGATGGCACCACGGTGTCTCCACCTGTGAGCGGCGTGGGGGCAGATGAGGCAAAGGGGAGAGTGCCGAGGGGCCTGGGGGCCGGGGGGCAGAAGCCACGGGGAAGCAGATCTCAGACAACCCAGGAAGGGTGTCTGTCATGGGTTGAATCGTGTTCTCCAAAGAGGTTGGAGTCCGAACCCCCAGGACGAGTGACTGTGACCTTGGAAACGGGATGACTAAGTTGGTGTGAAACCATGAGGGTGGCCCTGGTCCAGTGTGACCTTGCCCTCACAGAAGAGCCGCACACGGGACAAAGCAGAGATCGGGGTGATGGGTCTACGGGCCAGGGAACGCCACAGCTCGCCAGCAAGTTACAGACAGAAAATGACAAGGACACAGGGGGAGACGGCCACCCAGGAGCTGGGAGCCTGCGACAGCTTCTGTCGCCCAGTCCCAGGGGGAACCAGCCCAACTGGCAGAGAATTCATTTCTGTTGTTTAAACAGTGTGGTCTTGGGAGCAGGGGCGGTGGGGGGGGGGGGTTCATCCAAATTTGGAGGGAATTCCTGTCCTGCTCTGAGGGTCCTGGACGACCCCCCCCCCCC
Organism: Leopardus geoffroyi; assembly: GCF_018350155.1. NCBI lineage: Eukaryota > Metazoa > Chordata > Mammalia > Carnivora > Felidae > Leopardus > Leopardus geoffroyi. The sequence goes on from NC_059341.1 coordinate 137,987,875, forward strand.
CGCCGCCCCCGCCGCCCGTGCCAAGCCCCTGCCTTTCGTGGTGGGAGCAAGGGCTCCCTGGAACCCCCCGTGGGATTGGAGGACAGAGACAAGGAGGAGCGTGGACCCACCCCCCTCTGCAGCTGCAGGGGCTCGGGCAGCCCTGGTCTCTCCAGCTTCCTGCCCCCACCCTCCACCCTCAGGGGCCGAATGGGCCTGGCAGCTGGACTGGGAGCCGGGAGCCTGCGGGGACCAGGTCCTGAACCAGGATGGAGGCAGCCCGCGGCCTGGCAGCTGCTTCTCGAAAGGCTCCTTCATTTAGTCTGCGAGTATTACCGAGCTCCTGCTTACTGTGTGTCAGGCAATGTTTTAGATGCCGGGAATTGGTGAGTAAAAGCGACCAAGTTCCTTGCGTTTGTGAAGCAAAGTCAAAAAGGTGAATCATAGAAAGTTGTTAAAGCCTAAGGAATCAACAGGGAAGGAGAGGAAATGCCAAGTCTTTGGGTGACCGGGCGCAGCTGCACGGAGGGGGGAGACGGTGGTCGACTCCCTAAGCGAGTGTAAGTGGGGGAGCCGACCGAAGAGACAGCTGGGCATGCCGGGCAAGGACATGTGCGGCCTGTGCAAAGGCCCTGTGGCAGGAGCATGCCGCGTGGGTTCCAGGTAGAGCAGGGAGGCCGCGTGGCTGGAACACGGCGAGGAAACTGGAGAGAGGCAGGAATGCGGTAAGCGTGGCCCTTGTAGGGCTTGAGCTGCTGCTGGGCAAGGTGGGCCGTGAAGCGGGGTTTCGGCAGAGGCCTCGTCCTGCTAGCTGCTGGCTCGAGAACCGACGGCAGCGAGATGGGGGAGGAGCACGTGGCTGCGGTAATCCCGGTGAGGCGGTGGGCTGAGACCCACCCAGGTGACGCTGGCGTGGGTGGGGCACACGGCCACCTCCCGCGTGTATTCCGAGGGCATTGCCGATGATCAGGGGCGGAGGGTGAGGCCGCTGGGGCGCTAGCCCGTGTTATCAGGAAGGTGGCATCTCCCGGACACAGGACACGAGCAGGGGAGCTGGCCTGGCGGGGACAGACGCTTGCTGGTGCCCAGTGCGCTGGGGTCCGTGGCAGAGGCCCAGTCCGCAGGTGAGAGTTGGGAGCGGCCAGCATAGACACGGAAAACCGGGAGGCGGGACGAGGTCAGCCAAGGAATTCGGGAGCAGAGAGGTCAGAGCACAGACCGGGAGACCGGGGCTCTCAGGCATTCAGCGATTAGGCGGAAGAGAGAACTGGAAAAAACAGGCGAGCGGGGGAGGGGCGTGGGGGGGTCCCGGAGTCTCCTCCAGCAGGAGGGCCAATGTGTCACCCGCTAGGTCTGGCCACAGGAAGGTCACTCCTGACCCTGAACTGGGCAGCTCCAGGGGAGCAGAGGCAGCCTGACGGGAAAGGACCCCAAAAGGTGGGAGGAACATAAGGAACTCAGAACAAGGGGGCTCTGAGTCCCCCAGCCAGGAGGGCGAGGGGCTCCCCGGGGGCCCCGGGGCTGAGACTGGCCGGCTTTCGGGGGCGGGGAGGGGTGCGTAGGGGGTGGTGAGGGATCTTGTGGCTGGGGGTCGGGCAGAGCGGCCTTGAGTTCTAGGCCCCGCCCAAACCATGTGATTCTGGGCCAGCTTGGAAACGGGACAGGACTGTCGGGGACCCCGGCCAGGTGGCCCAGCCCTCCCCTGTCTCTGGGCACATCGCTCAGTCCTGGGGCTCCAGTCAGCCGTCACTTCGTATCTGATCCCACCCTCGGCCACATCTGGTTGTCCACAGCTGGGTTCCTCCTCACCTGACTGAGCCTCCCGGAGGCCCCTGGAGCTAGGACGTGGGGGGGGGGGGGGGGGGCGGGGTCTGGCTCCCCAGTTTGGCCGCCCTCTTGAAAGGCCAAGGACTAAGCCCCAGGGTGGCAGTAGGACCTCGTGTGGAACAGAAAAGGCAGGTGCTGTCGATGGGCGGAGAGAAGCAGGAACGAGTGAGGGAGTGGGGTCCACACCGCACAGCGCCTGGCCTGGAGGGTTTCTGCCGCTTGACAGCCTCCGCCTGGTCCCAACAGGTGTACCTGCCACCTCTGGGGGGCGCCCACGAGCTCTCTGCTGCCCCCCTCCCTGGGGGTGGGCCCGCGGCGGGACCCCGCCGTTCCACCTCCGCGAGTCTCCCCGCCCCATGTGTCCCCGGAGGCCTCTCTGCTGACGGCACGGTAACGAGAAGCACACAGCTCTGAAATCATCAGTTGCGTTTAATGCATCGTACAGAAGGAAAACTACATGGGCATATTTAAGACAAACACTTTTCTCTATCCTCACTACCCACTGGACGGTCCTCCTTGGTCCAAAACACTACGCCTCGAGACACGTCGGCAGCTACCCCTCCCGGGTCCAACCTCTCACATCCTCCCGTTACGTTTTTTTAAAAAAAAAATCGAATCCGATCCATCCAAGAAGAAAAACGAACCAACAGAAAGGAACCTGAAGACATTTACATCGCAAGCCACGCGGTGACGCACAATTGGCATCTAGAGTAACCAACATAGAAGACGTGTGTCTCACAGCTCACTTTGTTCATCAATAGAAGAATATAAAAATCTTGTTCAACCCAGCGTTGAGTGTATTAAAATAGATCTGTATCGTACAGCACAGTTTCTCCCGGAGTCGAGACAATGACAGGAGGGACCACGGCAGCCCGTGGGGTTCTGGCCAGCCTCCCTGCTCTGCACTTGGCGGCGTGCGCGTGTGCGTGTGTGTCTGGGGCCGCGTGTGCACGCACGCACGTGTGTCCAATGCAGCGCGGCACCGTGTGATATGCTGGGGTGGGAGCCCTGTGGCTTCCCCGACGCCTATCCCATTGTGCTAGGTCCCTCGGGACCGGAGAAGCCGGAGGCGGGGTGTGACGACCCAGCCCAAGACGCGGGAGCCCTTTTAGGACGGCGCCCTCCGCTCTCACTAACTCAAGGAGGCAGCAAGAAAAGGGACTCTCGAGTCTCCAAAGGCCAAACCCTCCAGAGGCCACGGCCCCCTCTCCCTCCCCACCCTCTCTCCCCGCCCCCCCAGCCTCCTTCTGAAAGAACCCTCTGGATCTCTCCAGGTTGGGAGTCCCCCAGGAAGGGCTTTTGCATTCGTACCTTGCAGCCGAGACTACCATTGAGCGGGAAGAGAAGTCCGCAAGCATCCCCCCTTCACATTAAATAGCTTACAATAAAAACGCCATACAAAAATGTAAAGTTATTTTTTGGCATAGTGTCTGTACTGGCAAGAAAAGAGGAGTGGAACCCTTTATCGGCTCTTCGAGGGGAGAAAGGAAAAGGCTTGGGTCGTTAAGTTGAAGGATTCAACCCCAAGTAGAAAACCTGCCACGTGCCTCCCCTGCGTGCCCGCAGCCCCATCTTGCCCAAAAAACTCCATGAGAAAAATACGTCGGTGGCAAAAGGAGTCCAAACGATCAGCTAAGGGAAGGAGCCTCGGGGGCACGCGGGGACCCTGGCAGGTGGGTACCGCAGCGTCCCTGGAGGGACCCACAGTGTAGTTTCTTTCAAGTTCGACAGCTGTGACTCTTAACGCTAATAATACTGACTGACGAGGGCCCGCGATCCAGAAGGCGCTGGAGCCCTGCGGCCTCGAGCCCCGAGCCCCGGGCCCCTACCTAGATTCGCTACCCACTGCTCGTCCCAACTACCCCTACTACTCAGCTAGGTCCCCGGCTCCCCTCCCAACCTCTCTCTGCCCTTCTCTCCCCCGGGGGCAGCACGAGGCCGGGGAGACAGCTGTGCCTGGAAGCCAGGGGCCCGGGCCAGCCCCCCCAACGGCCGGGGGGCTGACTGTGCACCCGGCCGTCTCGCGCCCACCTGGCCTCCTGGGGTCCCGTCCGCACGTGGAGGGTAGGACTGCATCCCAACCCGTCCCGGTTCCTTCTCCCCTTCTTTCCTCCGTCTCTCTCTCTCTCTCTCGGTCTGGTTTTAGTTTCGTCTGAAATTCATAGTGTTTATGAATTAAGGCGGACAGAACCCTCAGGTCTGGTGAGCGGGGGTCCCAGGAACCTTCCGTGGGTGTGAAGCCGGTCCCTCGGGGTCAGTTGTGCCCCTGGGGCTGCTGGAGGGCGGGGTGCACGGCCGCTGCCGAGGGCTTGGTCCAGGGCCCGGCCAGCAGCGGGGCGGGGCCGGTGGTCGTCATGGCAACTTGCAGCACCTGCTTGCCCTGAATCAGTCTCAGGAGGGCCCGCAGGCGGTCCAGGGATGTCTGGGTGCCCCTCTGCCGGGCCAGCAGGCTCGTCTTAAGCTCTAGGCATTTCTGCAGGGGGAGAGAGGGGCAGGGGGAGGCTCTCAGAATTCAGCCGTGCAGGCGTCCCGGGGCCGCCGCCCTCTCGGCCCCTCTCCCCCTACAGCTCCTCCCCTCCACTGCGGGGGCCCGAAGGACGCCGGCCAAGGGCCTCCGGCAGCCCAGGAGAAATCCGTTGTAGAGTTCAGGGCTAGAAACGGCGTGCCTGTGCCAGAGTGTGGAACGTTCTCCCTCGTGGCTGTGGTGCTGCCTTGCTGACCACGTCCACCCCTCCTCCTCCTGGAGGAAGCTGGGGCCGGTTCAGCCTCAACACCTGCGGGAGACCCACGGATTGCCAGCCCGCTCTCTGCTCTGCTCCCGCCTGCCGTGCTCTTGCCTCTTCGTGGGCTCTCTACGCGTCACGTGCGTAAGGCAGCCAGGACGGGCGCACAGGCTACAGCATCAGCCACCTGCTGCTCGGGGAAACCGCTCCTACCCCCTGAAACTGTGTCCCGACTCCCAGATAGGAATGATCAGAGAGCCTCTGCCCGGGCTCTTGAGAGATTAAATGAGATACCGCCTTTAAAGAGTTTCACTGGGGCCTGGCACCGCCCTCAGCACCATTATCTCCTCCACGACCTCAGCCGTCACCACCACCATCACCACTATCACCATCGTCACCACCACTGCCACCATCGTGACCGTCACATTATCACGACCACCACACTACAGGAGGGAAATCATCGCGTTCACATCACACACGAAGCGCCTGAGGCTCCGAGAGCTTTGCCAGAGGCAAAGAGCCAGGAAGGAGCCCCAAGCCCAACCGCTCGAGACCTGAACGTCGAGCGGATCAGAGCCGCACTCCGCCTCGCGGGGCGACGTCCGTGAGTCCGTCTTCTCCTGGGGCCTCAGGGACGGGACAGCGAAACCCTGGCCTGGTATCTCGCGGCCGTAAGGTCCCCCAGCCCCCTGCCCCGCACCCCCAGCGCACCTTCACCGCCGAGGCCAGGCGCCGGTCACACTCCTCCAGCTGCCGGAGCTCGCTCTGTAGCTCGCTGCCTCTCTGTAGCAGCTTCTGCTTCTCCTCTACCTTGACTAGGAAAGAGAAGGCCAGGTGAGCCAGCAAACTAGGTGAGCAAAAAGGCCGGGCCGTGGGCGAGCGGGAGAAGCACGGAGAACCCGAGCCTACGGGCCATTCTGGCCACATCCTCCCGCAGAAGCCAGTGGCCCTGGCTGAGGACACAGGGACTGGAGACAAGCCCCCGCTCCCCCCACAGTGATGGCCCTGCATGCCGCCCCACTCCCAGGGTCCCTCCGCGCGGAGCCCTGGCTAGGAATGGCTGCGGATGGGCCCAGGGCGAGCCCAGGGGACTGGGTGGGGTGGGAGGGAAGGGAGCAAGACTGTCTTACCTGTCTTGTGGGTGACGTAGGAGTGCACAATGGCCAGCATCCCGGACCAGGGCACGCCACCGTCTTTCTTTAAGGCCTAGAGGGCAGGTGGGGAAATGAACAAGCGGGCCAGAGCGCTGGGGGGCGGGGGTGGGGGGAGCAAGGCTTCCTGAGCTGCAGGTTCCTCAGCTGGGACGGGAGGGAGCCCGACCCTCCCGCCTCACGGTCTGGCTCCCAGAGCTCCCCGAGGACAGGGCCCCAGACCGTGCCGGCGGGGAGGAGGTTCTGATTTTTCCTGAATGAATGAATACGTGACTGACCACTGGGGTGTTCTTCCCTTGTGCCGGGCAGCCCCAGGCCAGCCGGGGGGCAAATCGAGTGCCCGGTGAGGCCCCACCATCATGCCGAAGCGGGGAACAGGATCCTGTTCCCCCTGTCTTCCTGCAAAGAGCTGCGACCCCCGGGCAGTCACAGTGCAGGGGCCGGTGGCCCAGTGACACAGGGCCCGCTGTACCCACCCTCTCCCTGGGTTATTCTGCCTACGGTTTTTCTCAGGGAGCTGATGATTCAACTGCACGGCTGCTCTGAAGCCTAGAGTTCGCTCTCTTTTTCTTTTTGAACTTAACTCCATACGGTGAACAAGTCCAAAGAATCACAAAACCTTTGCAAAGATCATTTTCAAGGACCACACAACATCTCACTGAGTGCACCCACTGGGATTAATTCCACTATCTCCTGCTGCTTTGAAGTAGGCTGTGTCTTTCCTTTGTAAGTAAGGGGCGAGGGGCTTCTTTGTGCCCAGAATCCTATCTGTATTTGGATTATTTCTTTAGACTGCGTTCCCCAAAGCTAGACTCTGGGTTTAAAAGATACACGCGCTTTTGAGGCTCGGATAAAATTCTGCACCGTCTAAGAGTGCCTGCCTCACCACATCGCCACCGGAAGGGAGTGTTATTGTTTTTTTGAACCTGACTGGTTTTCATTCGTGTGTCAGCAGGGAGATGGGACCTGCTGAGTAGTGCTATCGTTGTGGTCTGTGTTATCGGTCCAGCTCCACCCAGGAAGGAGTTTTGAGGCCAGAGCTGGAGTCACCGGGTCGTGCCGAGGCGGAGAAAGCCTCTCCCACGCCGGCCCCTCTGGTCACCCCTCCGCGGCCCGACCCGACCCCAAAACACAGTGTGAGCACCTGCAGATGTTGTACGGAGGGTCCCCCCCCCCCCCACCGGGTACGGGGAGAGAGGCAGGGTGGGGGTGGGAGGGCCGGCCGCCCCGCAGCGCAGCCTCCTTACCTTCTGCTGGCACTTGGGACACACCCACACGCCCTTGGGCGCGGTCTTGAGGGGCGGGTCCAGGCAGCTGAGGTGGTAGGCCCCCGGGCAGGTGCCGCAGGGCTGCAGATTGGCCCCTCGCTTGCAGGCAGCACAGTGCTCATCGTGGGTGATCTCATTCTGAAAGAGAAGGGGGGGCGGGAGGCGGGTCAGTGGGGGGTGAGGGGTGGGGGTTAGGGGGTCCAGGTCAGCTGGGCTGGGAGGGAGCCGGACCCAGCTTCCGCCAGCGTTTCTCAGCAGCTCTGGGAGAGAGAGGGATAAGCCCGGAAGCCGGGAGGAGGAGGCGGCCAGACGCGGGACTCTAGGGCATCCCCCAGGCCACGTTTACTAGGGGTGAGGGTCAGGTGGGTGTGGCCCCCGCATGAGACCTGGTCCCCAGGTGCAGGCGGTCCTGCCGTGGCTTAGGAAATGGTCCCCCTCGGGTCCACACTGCACCCCACGTCGGGGGTGGGGGGCCGGCCAGCGCTCGCCACGCGTCCCTCCCACACGGTTTTCCTGCACGCGCTGCCTCGGGAGGCCCGGATTCACGGCGCTCCCCAGGCCCCTTGATGGAGCCGCAGCCCGACCTGGCACCTCCGGCCTCCCGTGTGGGTTACCGCGCCTGTTTCCGCCTCTGCAACGTGGGTTAGCGACACCCGCCCCCCCAGGCCACCGGGAAGACTCGAGAGGAGAGGGCACCCCAAGCGCAGTCCAGAAGGAGCCTGGGAAAGGGCAGCTCCCTCTTTCCTTGGGACAAAGCAACTTCAAAGGTCCCTTGTGGAGTCGTCGTCATTTGGTCATTCAGCCTCCACTTACACACCTGCAGGGACAGGGGGCTCCCTGCCTTTCCAGCCAGCCCGCTGCCCGGTGCCCGGCCCTGACCGAGACAGGAGCTTTTCCTAACGCCCTGCTTCCCGTGACCCGCAAAGTCTGAACGGTTTTCCACCACCCGCTAGACACCCTTCTCCGTGCAAGCGCCGTCGCTTCTCTACCTGTGTGTCAGCGGCAGCTTCCGACTTCAGTGCTGCCAGGGACCAGGGGGCTCCTATCGGGAACGACCCAGGCCACGAGGACCCTGGAGCCCAGGCCGTCCACGAGGGAGGGGGTAGCAGACCAAGGGCCCAGGGAAGGTGAGCCACTCGCCCGAGACCACTCAGGGAGCTGGAGACAGAAGCAGGGCCAGCATCGGGGTCTCCCGCCTCGAGGCCAAGGCCCCTGCGGGACTCTGGGGTCTGCAGAAGCGAGGCTCAGGCTCCAGGCGTCTCCTGTGCTCACGCTGGTCGGGCACAGGTGGCTGTGGACGGGCACGGCAGGCCACCAGCCCTGATCCGTGACGCTACAGGGTTCTGGTGGCAAAAAGCCCGGAATAATCGGAGTTTATACCCGTCACCTGCTGCTGCTTAGTGGCTTGGCCATTCTAGGCATGTAGGGACTAGAAAATTCTTTTAGGACGAGATCCAAAACTTACTTAAAAAAAAAAAAAAAAAAAAAGCCACTAAATGAATTCTGAGGCCATGCCTGCACATGAGGTCACGGCCAGCCTGTGTCCTGGGAAGCAGGGACGTGGTCTGTGCACGGGGGGATTGGGGTCTCACAGGATCACAGAAACGGAGCCGTGAGGGCTGAGACCCTGGGGGTTACTAAGTCTAGACCCTCGTGAGGTGGACAGTGAGAAATGGAGGGGACCACTGCACCCAGCGTCACACTGGGGCCGAGAAGAGCCAGGTAGGGCCCGGCTGGCAGCCCCGGGATCAGCTGCCTCCACCTGGGCCTCCTTGGCTCCCGGGGTCCCTGCGTCCTCAGCTCGTGCTTGAACCCTGTGGGCTGGCCCTGGGGTGACGCCTAATGCACCATGCGGGCTGGACGACGGCCGACGCGTTGTCGCAAAGCTCTTGGCGCTGAGGACAGAGCCTGCAGCCCCTCTACTCGGCTCCCGCCTGCCAGGGGCACCCACACCTGGACCGTGGAAACATGCCCCACCCCGCCCAGGCGTGACAGCGAGGGGACACGTACCTTCCAGCAGGGGTCCTCATTGGCTGGCACAGGGAAGAAGGGCGGAGAACATGTTAGTGGGCATTGGAGGAGCGCCGATCAGGACGGGAGGCCACGAGGCCCAGTATGGGCGGGGGGTTCTCACCCGGGACATGACGGGAGCATCACTGGACCCGGGACACCCGGGTCTCACCCGGGACACTTGGGTCTCACCCGGGGCATGATGGGAGCACCACTGGACCCAGGACACCCAGGTCTCACCCGGGACACTTGGGTCTCACCTGGGGCATGATGGGAGCACCACTGGACCTGGGCCACCCGGGTCTCACCTGGGACACTTGAGTCTCACCCGGGGCATGACAGGAGCATCACTGGACCTGGGACACCCGGGTCTCACCCGGGACACTTGGGTCTCACCCGGGGCATGATGGGAGCACCACTGGACCTGGGCCACCCGGGTCTCACCCGGGACACTTGGGTCTCACCTGGGACTCTTGAGTCTCACCCGGGGCATGATGGGAGCATCACTGGACCTGGGACACCTGGCTCTCACCAGGGACATGACAGGGCCATCAGTGAATCTGGAACACCTGAGTCTCACCCGGGACATGACGGGAGCATCACTGGACCCGGGACACCCGGGTCTCGCCTGGGACACTTGGGTCTCACCCGGGGCATGATGGGAGTATCACTGGACCCGGGACACCCAGCTCTCACCTGGGACACTTGGGTCTCACCCGGGGCATGATGGGAGCACCACTGGACCCGGGACACGACGGGAGCACCACTGGACCCAGGACACCTGGGTCTCACCCAGGAAGTGACAGGAATAAGGGTCTCTGCCCCGGTCATGGCCAGGACCCACCGTGGGACAGGCAGGGAGCTGCCCAGGGGAGGGACCCATCATTCCGGGAACCTCTCAAGGTGATTTATTTTCGACTGTTTTTTCCCCCCATAACCACCCACCCTCCTTCCAGTAAGCGATGCCAAACCACACTTTTAATGATCACAAAAAATGGTTTTCCTCTTGGTTTCTGGGTCAGGGCTGTCCGCACATAACGCTGTCCAGTGGGAAGCTCAGCTTCGGTGTGTACGGGACAGTTTACAAACCGTGGTCACATCCAGCCCTTACGTCGTCACCCAGCTCGGCGCCCCGGCACCGCCACCCGCCCTCCTCCTCCCTAGAGACGACGACAGGGCGAAGGGGGCCGGGGCGTGGCGCTGGAATGCACCATCCGCCGGAAACAACCGTCCCGGCCGCGGACGGGCCAGCCCAGCCCAGCCCCACGGAGGCCAGGAGCGGAGGGCCACCAAAGCCACCAGAGCCACCAAAGCCGACCCGGCCCCCCGGCCCCACAGCGGCCGCGGCAGGAGAAGCCACGCCCCGCAGGCACTTACCTCTTGCTGTGAGGAACAGGGGGCTGTTGAGATAGTTGGATGCCAGCCGTTTCCTCTGCAGGGGACACAAAACAAAAGAAAAACCGTCTCGCGGGGAGCCCTCCTCAGTGACCCTGCCCCTGCCCAGGGCGTACCCGGGACAGACTCCCCACCCAGGGCTCCAGAGGCAGAAACAGGGCAGGGGAGGGGCGGGCTGGCGTCAGCAAGGGCTCTGCCCTGTGGCAGGCGTGGAACCCATGCCCGCCCCCCGCCGATACGTCCGCCTCACTCGGGAGGGACGAGTGGGGGACCCCACATCGGGGCCAACCAGTAACAAGCAGCCACCAGGTTCCCCGTCCGTCTGCCTCCTGCACCTTGTCAGCTGGCTCTGGGGTCAGGTCGGGAGACGAGGGTGTGAGGGACTCGCTCCCCAAACCTCCCTTCTTGGCACGGGGCCCAGGAACCCTCGGCACGGGGTCGTCCCCGGCACCAAACATCGTGGAGACGCGGAGGCTTCCGGTACGTTCCGAACGGTGGCTTCGGCCACAGGCCGAGAACACACGACCGACTTTGCACCCGCCTCCCCCGTCGCGGCGGGGCTGTGCTCAGAGCCAAGGGCGAGGCCCCCGTGGCAGGGCCGCTCGTGGAGCCAAGGGTCCGGGGCTCAAGGGTCACGGCTGGGAGGCGGCTCCTGATTCCTTAATCAGGTCATCTCTGGCCCTGGCCACAGACTGGGGGCACTGGGGTGTGGCTTCGCGCACAGAGCGGGGGACGGTTTCATCAGCGAGCACGGCAAAGGGAACGGGGCCCTCTGGTCCAGACAGCGGCCAGCACCTCCTTGAGTGGAGGTCAAGGAAGAGCTCAGTGACATCCTTCCCAAAGGGTGCAGTGCTCGGGACACCACGGGCCTGCTCAGGACATCATGGGCGGGGCGGGTCCCTCACCTCGGTCTCCAGGAGGCCGCTGTAGGCGGGATTGGCTGTGCTCCTTCTCTTCCGCTCTTGCCGCTTGCTCTGGATTTCTGGAAAGACACAGACACAGAAGTCACCGGATCCTTCCTGTCCCGGGAACCCTGAACGCTTCCGCTGCAAGCCCTGGGCGGCCCCGTCCCCTCCTGCCCTGCCCCCGCGCCCCAGAGTGGCCCCGGCACGGCTCCCTCTGGGGCGGACAGAGGTGCCGGCTTCCGGCCGGAGGGTGGCAGGTACCCACCGACAGTGCTGGTCCCCCGTGTGCCACCCCCCAGCCTGGGGCCGCCTCTCTCACGAACCCTGACATCATGACCCGGGCCGAGGTCGGACGCTGAACCGACCGAGCCCCCCCAGGCGCCCCCAGGAGGGCTACTTACAAAAACCGTAGGAACAGTCACGAGTCTATCAGCAAAGCACTGTTAACGAGGCCCTGACACCCGTTCTGCCAAGTTGTGCGGGCAGCCACGGAGGCAGGGGGAGCAGGGAGGCCCTCCCTCTCTCTGTGCTCACGACCTCCGGCCCTTGGGACACACGTCCACGGCTGTCACCCCGCGGCGCAGGCCGGTCCCAGCCCAGCCTGCTGCCGTGCGGGGTCCTTACCTTCCAAGTGGTCCGTTGTGACCAGGCCAAGAGCTACCATGAAGGCGATTTTCTAAGAGAGGGAAACGGAGAGGCATTACCACCACCTTCCACGTCTTTCCAGTCGTTCGACAAATCCGACAGGAGCACCTACTCATGGGCTGATCTGTCTCGGGTCTCCTTCGTTGCTACCTACGGTCCCCTCTCTGTCCCAGGACCCCATCCAGGATCTCCCGTTGCACTCAGTTGCCGTGCCTCCTTAGCTCCTCTGGGCTGGGCCGGATTTCTCTGGTTTTCTTCGTGTCTGATGGGGACAGTTCTGAGCTTGGGCTGGTCAGGTGTTTCAAAGGATGCCCCTCAGTTAGGATTCGCCTGACGGTTTTCTCATGGTTAGACTGGGCTATGGGCCTGGGGGAGGAGGACCACAGAGGGGAAGTGTCCCGCCAACCCATCATATCCAGGGCACGTGTGTTATCAACGTGACTCAGCACTGCGACGTGGCCCTTGACCACCCGGCTGAGGCATCGGTCGGCCTTCTCCACTGAAAATCCCTCTTTCCCCGTCCACACTGTCCTCATTGGCAGGAAGTGGCTGGTCACCACTCACACTGAAGAAGCAGGGAATTGTGCTCCCCGGTGGCCTTTTTTGGCCACGTAGACTAAAAAAAATTTGTACGTAGTAGAATTTAGCTGTATTTTCTTTTTCAGCGTTTCGGTTTTTGAATCTTAGCTACAGACTCTGAGGTTGTAAACCAAGTTGCTTATGTTTTATTTCAGTATTTGTAATTTCACTGCTTACTTTATTTTATGATTTTTTAAGTTTATTTGTTTTGAGAGAGAGAGAGAGCAGGGGAGGAGCAGGGGGTGGGGAGAGAGACTCCCAAGCAGGCTCCACCTGTCAGTGGAGAGCCAGCCCAACACGGGGCTTGAACTCACGAACGCTGAGATCATGACTTGAACCGAAATTAAGAGTCAGACGCTTAACCGACTGAGCCACCCAGATGCCCCTATGATTTTTTCATTTTTTTTAATCTTCATTTATTTTTGAGAGAGAGAGACAGAGTGCGAGCGGGGGAGGGACAGAGAGAGAGGGGGACACAGAGTCCGAAGCAGGCTCCGGGCTCCGAGCTGTCGGCACGGAGCCCGACGCGGGGACTGAACCCACGAACCACGAGATCATGACCTGAGCCAGAGTCGGACGCTTAACCGACTGAGCCACCCAGGCGCCCCTATGACTTTTCAAAAGGAGGCTCCCCACCCAACGTGGGGCTTGAACTCACAACCCCAAGATCAAGAGTCACACGCTCTACCGACGGAGGCAGCCAGGCCCCCCTCACTGTTTACATGCAGGTTTATGAGCCGTTGGGAACGTATCCTGGCGTGAAATGCGGATTCCTTTCAGTCCACATGGCTACTACGCACTTGTTCCAATACTATTAATTGAAACTTCCGTCTTTCCGCTGTTCACTGGTTTGAGGAGCCGCTTGAATCATACGCTAAATGATCACGCGTATCCGTGGTCCCTTTCTGGGCCCCCTGTTCTGTTCCTACCTGTTCGTGAGCTCCCGTGGCACCGTGTCCCTGCCTTGGCTTTACAGAAACTGGCAGGATTAGGATCCCTTTCTCCGTGTTCTTCCTGTTCAGGGCTCTGCGGTCCTTCCTGCTTGTCTTTTGCAGGTGACATTTACAAACCATGAAGGAGCCGGACGGAGCCCCTTGGCAGCTTTTCTGGGATGATGTCAAGACGATCAACTAACGTAGGGCGGGGCGCCTGGGTGGCTCAGTCGGTTGGGCGCCCCACTTCGGCTCAGGTCATGATCTCGCCGTCTGAGTTCGAGCCCCGTGTCGGGCTCTGTGCCGACAGCTCGGAGCCTGGAGCCTGATTCGGATTCCGTGTCTCCCTCTCTCTCTCCCTCTGCCTCTCCTCTGCTTGTGCTTTCTCTCTCTCTCTCTCTCAAAAATAAACATTAAGGGGCGCCTGGGTGGCTTGGTTGGTTAAGCGCCCCACTTCGGCTCAGGTCATGATCTCGCCGTCTGAGTTCGAGCCCCGTGTCGGGCTCTGTGCCGACAGCTCGGAGCCTGGAGCCTGCTTCGGATTCCGTGTCTCCCTCTCTCTCTGACCCTCCCCCAGTCACACTCTGTCTCTCTGTCTCTCTCTAAAAAATAAACATTAAAAATTTTTAAAAAAATTAACGTAGGGCATAATGACAACTTTGTGATACGCAATCTTCCCCCCCAAAACCGTGGTGTGCCTCTCTCTCTGTTCCTCTTCTGCCTTCGGGGGTTTAAACTTACCCTCCAGCGGGGTTTGACTGTTGTCAGCATGTCTGTCCCTAGATATTTAATCTTTTTGTTGCTACTGTAAATACGGTTATCTGTAAGGCTTCTAACAGGCTGCTCTGTGTTTCTGTTGACGATCATCGATGTTTTGCATTAATACTAAACCCCGCTGCCTCGACAACTTCTGTCTGCAGATTTGTTTTCTTATCATCGATTCTCTTGGGTTTTCCAAATCATTCCAAATAGTGACTGTTTACTCTTCCATTTTTTTTACTTCTGTGCTGCTAAAAATAGTTCTCCCCCTCCATCTGTCAGCTTTACGTGATATTCTTTGATTCACTGAAAATCTCAGCTACGACGGAGACTCCCCCGGAGCTCATTCTGCCTCCCACCTTCTCTCACGGCCCCCCCACCCCCGACGCTACGGAGATGAAGCATTTGTACGCGATCGGAGAATGTCCTACTTCAGTTCTGATCTGACATCCTTACCCTTTTCGTTTCACCCCGCGGCTGAGTATTGGAGCCGCCCGCCCGACGGCTGGTGCCAAAGGGGCCCCGGTCTCCTCTGGGCCGGTGGGCGTCGAGCCAGGCCCACGGAACAGCATCTCCCGAGTCCTTAGCAGATTTAAAACCTATCTGGAGGGGGGCGCCTGGGAGTGGGAGGGGGGGCTCGGTCGGTGAAGCGACCGACTCTTGACTTCGGCTCAGCACGATCTCACGGTTCGTGGGATCGAGCCCCGCGTCGGGCTCCGCGCTGACAACACAGAGCCTGTTTCAGATCCTCTGTCTCCCTCTCTCCGCCCCGCTCTCGCTCTCGCAAAAATAAATACACATTAAAAAAATAATAAAACCTTCCACGCGGATGGAGGCTTCCAGTTTGAAGGCCAGCTTGGCGGGACATAAAACCCTAGGCTCTTTCTGTCTGTCCTCAGGATCTTGTCGCGAACTCATGAACCGTGAGATCATGACCCGAGTCCTGAGCCGAAGTCAGACGCTTAATCGACTGAGCCATCCAGGCGCCCCCCATACTTTTTTGCAACTCTGTGCTACATCCCTGGTGGCATATTCCAAAGCACCAATTATCTCTGTTCATCCTGTCTAGTAAGTTTTTTATGAAGTTTATTCGTTTCTTTTGAGAGAGAGAGAGAGAGAGAGAGCGCGCATGTGTGAACACTTGGGAGCAGGGGAGGGGCAGAGAGAGAGGGACAGAGAATCTCCAGCAGTCTCCACCCTGTCAACGCAGAGCCTGGCCCGGGGCTCGAACCTACAAACCGTGAGATCATGCCCTGAGCCGAAATCAAGAGTCGGACACTCAGCAGACTCAGCCCCCGAGGCGCCCCCGTCCAGTAAGACTCTTAATTTCAACCAATCACCATGTTCTTCATCACCAAGATTTCCAAACGGGTTTTACATTCACCTGATCTCGCTTTATCTTTCATGACATCGTTTGCCCCGTTATTTCTTATTTATTCCAAAAAGGGGCTGTTATTCCCCTTTTTAAAACACAAACTTGCCCGAGTACCCCGTAAACAAATTCGTGTGCAAGTCGTGGCCAGATGATGCCACAAAACGAAGTCCATCTTGAGGAAATTCACGTTCCACGTGTGGACTCTGTCATACTCCGCGTGGACCGCGTCACGTGTTCCAGAATTCTGTCCAGACTCATCTTGGGCACAGCTCCTCCTTCCTGTTCTGTGTTTCCGTTTTTCTCTGCCTCCCTCCTGCTCACCCCTCTCTCCCTCTCCCTCCCCCTCCCTCCCTCCCTTTCCCTCCACCTCCTGCTTGCCCCTCCCTCCCCCTCCATCCCTCCCTCTCCCTCCCTTCCCCTCCCTCCACCTCCTGCTCGCCCCTCCCTCCCCGTCCATCCCTCCACCTCCCTCCACCTCCTGCTCTCCCCTCTCTCCCCCTCCCTCCCCCTCCTGCTTGCCCCTCTCCCCCTCCCTTTCCCTCCCCCTCCCTCCCCCTCCTGCTCACCCCTCTCTCCCACTCCCTCCCCCTCCCCAGCTGTGGCTGTGGCCTCAGGCTCACGTTGGCTCCTTTCCTTCTTGAAGAGCTTATGGGACCCACGCTGCCAGGTGTGAGCTCCCCCCCACTCCCCTGCCCTCCTGGTGGCCCTCACCCGATTCCGGCATTCCGGACCTGCAGCCCGGTGGCCCTAGGGTCCCGCTCACTGCTTGGGCTTCTGGGACACAGCACAGCGGCCTCTCTGTTGTCTCTTCCTGTCACCGGCTAGTCCCCAGGACCTGACCTTTATTGCCCACCTGCTCGTACCCACAAACGTCTTACATCTTTCCTGAAGCTCTCCCTTCCGGCTTAGCTCTTAAACTCAGGCAAACGACACCCGAAACCAGCCCTCAGGTGATGGCGACTGTCCCGCCAAGCCCCCACCTCGTGCCTGTGCGGGTGGGCCACGGAGTGACGCTGGAATGACGGGCAATCGCCTGAACCTCAATATGATACCGAAACCTCCCCCCGGAGGAGCCTCAGCTGCGTTTACAGGACACGCACTGGGTGTACTGGCAGCTTTCGTCAAGGCGCCCTGTCTCCCTACGATGACAAGCCTTCCCTGTCTACTCATCCTGACCCCAAACCAAAGGCACCCACCCCCCCCACCCCCGGGCAGTCAGTGTCCAGAGCTATTCCAAAGCTGACTTTGTGTGCCAACTCCGCCTGGCACGCCCGTGACTCCCCACGAAACGAATTCGCGTTGGTCCCGTGACGTCCCTACGCTTTTTTCTGCCGTTGTTGTGGGTCTGCCGCAGGGGGCTACCTCCAAGTCGGAACCCCGAGCCGCCCCGGATCGGTTTCAAGAAGCGGGGGGTGCCTTGGTTATTTCTGAAGTTTAGAAAGACCCTTCTAGCTACTGGGAGGACAGACAGGGAGGAACCCGTCCAGGGGCAGGAACGGGGGCCGTGGTGACCCGGACGGCGTGGGCATCTGTGCGCACGGGTCCCGCCCAGGGAGGTGGCCGCAGTCAGGGCTCGTGCGGGGCTGGGGCCCCTGCAGTCCTCGTGCTGCTCTGACGGCGGCCAGTCTCAGGTGCTGCCCGAGGCCAGGATGATGGGCGGCACAGGCAAGGCCACAGCTGTGTCCTAAAGGTGGCCGTGGGCCTCGAGACAGGGCCGAGGGGAGAGAGCCTTGGAGTCATTCCGGGTGCTGGTAAACTCGGCGTTCCCTTCCCTTCAACGGGGCTCCGGGCTGCAGGCACCCTGGGCTCGCTCGTGCAGCCCCGGGAGCCTCCATTGCCACCAGCCACCCAGGACGCCAGTCCACTCCTCCGGCGAAGCTTCTGGGGCAGGGGCCGCCCTGGCCTCGGGAGCTCTTGACTCGGGCTCTTGGTGAACGGGCTCAAAGGGTGCCACAGAGCCCCGCATCGGCCCCGCACAACCGCTCCCAGACCCCGTGTTATAAAAAAGAAAGTTTAATAAGGATTTTTACGCCGGGACGTGTTGTAATTGCCAGTTCTATTTAAGTCATTACACGTATTTACGCTAATTATGTAGTTAAATGTAATTATACTAATTGTATAAACGCACAATAACCGGGTGAGATATACTTTGAGGGAACACAGAGAATCCGCCCGGAAAACCTCCAGGAAGGCTGCGGGTCCCCGTGGGAGGACACAGGGGCGCACGCAGAGGCCGGCCCGGGGCTCACCGCGCACGCAGCAGGTGCGCAAACGTCACGGAGGGACGGAACGGAGAGCCTCCTGAGACAAATCGGGCCCGGGGCCCACAGAGGACACCCAGGTTATCTCAGCCTCAGTGAATGGTCGACTCTGAATCGAAGCTACTCCCAAAAAGCCAATGGGCTTTCTGGACACGCCAAAGGACAATAATGAAGTCACTCTCCCGCTCAAGGATATTCCATGGCTCCCCACCGCCCAAGGAATGAAGTTGCACCACGGCAGCCGGCATGCAGGCCCCCCAGGGTCAGGCTCCAGCGTCTCTCCGACCCTGGGTTTAGGGTTTCTCACGCACACGTGCCACCTGAGGTCCAAGCAGACCCGCTGGCTTTCCTGGGCCTGCTAAATGCCTTCTCACATCCACGAGATTGTGCAAGCAATGTCCTCTGCACAACACGCTGTCCCTCCTGCCTCTGCCCCGCCCCTCCTCTGCAAAGCCTTCCTCAGTCGTTCCGGGTGGAAACACACGCTCCTTCTCCCTGCACCTCCCACCGCTCTGAATGTGAGCTTCTCTGATGGCACCTGACATTTAAAAAAAAAATTTTTATGTGTGTTTATTTTTGAGAGAGACAGACAGAGAGCAAGCAGGGGAGGGGCAGAGAGAGGGAGACACGGAATCCCAAGCAGGCTCCGAGCTGTCAGCACGGAGCCCGACGTGGGGCTCGAACCCACGAACCGCAAGATCGTGACCTGAGCCAAAGTCGGACGCTTAACCGACTGAGTCACCCAGGCTCCCCGACACTTGACATTTTTTAACCCAAGCCGAAGTCCTGGTGGTCGTGCCGGGAGGAGTGAGTTCCCCCAGGGCCAGGGCTCCAACTGCCCCATCTCCACGTCCCTACCCTCAGCACGGAGCCTGGCACGGAGCAAACTCTAAGACATGTCCGAAGAGTAAGTGAATGAATGGAAGAAAGGCTGACTTCTTTTGATAACGACAGCCCGTTGGTTTCAAAGAATCATAAGGGCTCAGGAAATGACAGATGTCGGCAAGGATGCGGAGGATGCACCGTTGGTGGGAATGCACGCTGGTGCAGCCGCTCTGGAAAACAGTATGGGGGGGTCCTCAAAAAACCGAAAACAGAATTACCCTACGACCCAGCAATAGCGCTACTGGGAATTTACCCAAAGGACACAAAAGTGCTGATTCGAAGGGGCACATGCACCCCAATGTTTACAGCAGTATCAACAACAGCAAAGCATGGAAAGAGCCCCGAGTGTCCATCGACGGATGACTGGATAAAGATGATGTGGTGTAGACGATGTGGTATATACATATAGACCGTGGAATACTACCCAGCGATGGAAAAGAATGAAATCTTACCATTTGCGATGACATGGGTGGAACTGGGCGGTATCTTGCTAAATGAAGTAAGTCGGGCAGAGAAAGACAGATGTCATCTGAGAAACTTACAGATGACCATGGGGGAAAGGAAGGAAACATACGATAAAAACAGAGAGGGAGGCAAACCATAAGAGACTCTCAGATACAGAGAACAAACAGGGCTGATGCGGGTAGGGGGTGGGGGGGGGAGGAGGAGGGGAAAATGGGCGGTGGGCATTGAGGAGGGCACTTGTTGGGGTGAGCCCCGCGTCTTGTATGCAAGTGACGAATCGCGGGAGTCTCCCCCCAAAACCAAGGGCACACTGTGCGCACTGCATGTTAGCCAACTTGACGATAAATTATGTAAAGAACAACAACACCAACAAAAGAATCACAAGTTGCTGTAGGAGCCCAGAGGGATCTCTTCTACCCAGTGAGGTGAGGTGGTCAGGGAAGGCTGCCTGGAGGAGAGG
This sequence comes from Leopardus geoffroyi, assembly GCF_018350155.1. Taxonomy (NCBI): domain Eukaryota; kingdom Metazoa; phylum Chordata; class Mammalia; order Carnivora; family Felidae; genus Leopardus; species Leopardus geoffroyi. Next base: position 138,007,494 of record NC_059341.1, read on the forward strand.
ATGTCTGAAGTGAATCGCACCGGACAAACAAATAGGGGAGAAAAGGGGGGGTCAGGTGAGGGTAGCCGCATGGCAAAAGGCCCAAAGGGTTGACTTTGGCCCAGGATGGCCGAGGACAGAAGCAGTAACACAAGAATGGTCACCTGCTGTCCCTGAAAGTTCACAAAGAATGACCTTGAATTAGCTGCTGGCCTCTTCCACTCCCTGGTGCAGGTGGCTCTGTGTTAGCCACGGAGAAGGATGCCATTCGTCCCTCCTCCTTCAGGTGGGGGTGGGGGAGGAGGCACTCACGTGCAATTTCTGGAAAGTTCTACAGCAACTTCGGGGAGACATCTGCCTCTCCGGCGCCAGCCTTGGCTGCAGCTGGCTTCTGAGGCATTCGGGGTCTTGCTCTGCCCACCGGAGGGCCGTGCGTGTGTGCCGCCCGGAGCAGCCCCGTCCCCTGGACTGAGCAGACCCCGACCCGCGGGATCTTCCCAAGGACGCTGCCAGGAACGCTCGCCACCCGCATTACAGACAAAGACGCAGACGGGACCTGCCCCCGGTCACACTTCCAGAAAGCTGGCGGCAGGAAATGCACAGCCAGGCGCCTGCTTCTAGAATCTGTGCGAACGTCCGCCCCACAGCGCCACTCCGCGAGCCCATCTGCGAGACGCAAGGCCGAGGCCCAGCCCCAGGGAGCTTCTGTTGTCCCTGCCTCCTGCACCGCGCCCTGCCCGACCCCGGACACCCTACCTCGGGGTTCTCCTGGCTCGGGGGCCGGTCTTCCTTCTTCTTTTTGGTGGCCTGAGCTCCCTGAGATGGCTCCTCCGCGGGCGGCCGTGGCTCCGCTGTGCTCTCGGGCTGCGTCTGCACTTGAGGCTGGATGATGATGACCTGAGAGTGGCGGGGGAGGGGGGAGGGGTGAGGGGGGGAGAACTGGGGAGGGAGAGGGCCCTTGGAAGGCGGGATCACAGCGGACGGACGGAGGAGGCTCTCGGGCCCAGGGGGCGCCTGCCCCCAGGGTGTGCGCCTCCAGCCCGCCCTTCACACCGCGAGGAGGGTCTGCGTGAGGCTGGGCCTGGTTTAGGAACCAGAAGGGCCTGGGTTCAGGCCTCCGCTGGCCTGTCGCGGCTGTGTGGCCTCGGGGCGGTCACTTTGCTTCTCTGAGCCTCAGCTTCCTCGCCATAAACACCCACCTCCAGGGAGGCGGTGGAGACCCGGGCAGCAGAGGCTCAAGAAAGGTTGGTTTCTTTATCCCTACCTCAAACGCAGGTTAAACGGAGGCCAGGAGGGCTCAGATTTGCCGCCTGAGGTCATCAGGGGTCTATCTGTCTCCAGGGCCCAGCCTGCCCACTCCCCAGCATGCCCCTGGGGCCCCCGGGCCACTGTGTCTGAGGCTCTCACATCTGGCCTCAGCGGGGTGGGGGCGAGAAGGGGGAGGTAGGCTCCAGACCCAGCTCAGCATCGCCCAGAGCGGCCCCACTCCAGCCAGCTTCCATCAGCGTGTGGTTTGATCGAAGGGTCTGCGGCTGAAAAGTCAGAAAGGGACTCGTGCAGCCCAGCCTCTCCCTCTCTCCATCTGTGGCTCAACTATTTTATTAATTGTTTGGGGCAGGGAATTGGCAAAGGATCGCTATCTTGCACGGATCCGAGGGAAGGAATTCACCAGGAGCAGCCAGCCAGGGTCTGACCCAAGCCAGGAAGAACCTGAACTTGTAATTTCTCCCCCTGAGAACATGACTGTCTCGTGAATTTGGAGCTTCTGAGCAGGAAGAGAGAACGCATTCTGCTTTTCGGCTGGCTCGAGGAGAGGTTCTTTGTTCTCCTTTGTATCACAATTTTAAAACCCCAGAATTCTCGGGATGGGAAAAAAAAAAAAAAGGTCCCTCTTTATATTCGTGGGAAGAAAAATGTTAAGATCCCCAGTAGAAAACAGGGCAAAAAATATCCTCAAGCGAGTCACGATGAAGGAGACAGGATTCTTGAAAAGTATAGAGGAAACATTCGAGCTTCCTAATAACCAAAGGAATTCAGCTTTGAACAGCGAGCATCTGTTCGCACCGATTAAACAGCAAAAAGTGTTTAAAGTGGCAACACGGAATGCTGCTGAGGTTGCAGTGAAAAGGGCACTCATCCCACAAACGCCTGCTGAGCTCCCCCCTCGTGACCGGCCGTGGTCCTGAGGGCCACGTCTCCCCCACCTGACCACGGCTTGTCCTAACCGAGGATCCCCGGGGCTACCGTCCGCGGGTGGCAGGGCCCAGAACCACAATACCCCCAGAAATACACCGTGTGCAACCACGTACAGGAGCAGAAAAGCGGGCCGCCAGCTCTCAGGCTGGGAATTAGGAGGGACGCTGGCCATCAGCAAGACCGGGGCCTTGTGGCAGATCCCGAACTGGGGACAGAGGACAAGGGGCCACCGAGAAGAAGGGGTGCCTTTCACGCAGCCCCAGAGGCCTCGAGCCGCACAAGCACCAAGGAGTTCGGAGAGGGACACAGAGAGGATCTGAGTTTCGGTTTTCAATCTTGCCAAGACATCACGGGTTTTCCTTCCGGGCACCTGGCGTCCCCGAAGGTCCTTGGCTACCCAACGACGCCGGCCAGAGACCCATCGTCACCAGCTCCGGCCTCCTCCGGGCACAGACCTCACTGCCCAGTTAATGACTCCCGTGAATGAAGTTGCTCATTCGCTGCCCAATCATCCTTTTTCCACCGATACGGATGCATTCAGCCACGTGTTCCGGCCACACACCCGCTCGTCCGTGCCGCCCGCTCACGTGTGGAGCCGTTCCCCTTCGTGCCTCGTTCCCACCACCGTCCCTCCTGCCACCGACTCCCTCCCTCCCTCGCTGGGTCGTTCCTTCGTGCCCCAGGCGCTCGAGCACTGACCCCTCTCCTGACGGCTCATTCGCGCCTCTGATCACGCCCGCTTGGTTTACCGGGCCCGCGGGTGGTCACTCCGCCAGCCACCGGGCCTCCCGCGCCTGCGGGCACGACACACCCACCTTCTTGTCGGCACTGATGAGGAGGGGCTGGACCATGACGCTGTCGCTGACCACAGACACGGCGGTGCTGGGGGCGATGGCGGTGGCATTGCTGGGGGCGGCGGAGATGATGGCGTAGGCCACCCCGGCGCCGCTCAGGGGCGAGGTGATGGCCGAGGACTCGGCGAGGGCCTGGGGCTGGCTGCCGGGCGTTGGCACATGGCCCACGGTGTTGTTGGCGGTGGGGAGGGCCGGGCTGGGGTTCTTGACGCTGACCACGGTGGCCTTCTGGAACGTGGGGGGCTGCTTGGGGGGCCGGTCCCGGCCTGGGGTGACGGGGAGGCTGTCTGGAATCAGAGTCTTTGGCCTAACCTGGGGAGGGAGGGAAGGACAGTGGCACGGTGGGGCAGACACACAGGCAGGCGGGGTGACGACAGACGCGGAGGAGGGGCGGGCCCCGAACACAGCCGGGACTCGGGAAGGGAGGAGCCCGGGCACGGACGCGGCCGGGCTCAGAGGCCTCCCGGGTGAGAGGCGAGGGGACAGCAGTGGAGAGGCTGCGGGGCCCAGCTCCGGACCCAAGCCCCTTCCGGCTCAACCCGAAACGGTGACGAGCAGGAGGGCGATGGGAAAGCTGCCTGTGGACCAGTCGGGTGCCCTCTGGCTCCAGCCGCAAAGCAGCGAGCTCTCCCGGAAGACAGAAGTCCACAGGGCGCTGTCATTGCGGGGGTGGGGGGGAGGGGACTGGGAGGGGCCACCGGGGGCTCCCGGCCCCGCTCAGTCTGCTTCATGATCGGGGTGGGGGCTGCCGCCGTGTCCCCTGTGGAAGCCACCGGGCCGGGAGCCACATGGCGCTCTGCGAGGCCCACGCACGCGGAGTGAAAGCAGGTGCAGGCAGCCACGACGTGGTTCCGGCCAGCGCTCTGGACGGCTCGTCCGGGGCCAGCCCTGCCCCTCCGGGACCCGTGTGGCGCCGGACACGCGCCTCATCCGTGCGCTGGGGGTGGGGAGAAGGCACAACGTGTGCGTCCTGTCAGCTGTCGCCAGCACCCCTGCTTTCCTGCGACCAGAAACGAGCCTCACGCCAACCCCGTGACATCTGCCCTAGGGCCACCTTCTTAGGGACAAGGAGGCGGAAGAGGGCCCGCCCTGTCTTACCTTACCGGGCCCCCTCCCCCCCGTGACCGCGTTGTGAAGCAGGTACGTTGGCCTATCCTACAGATGAGCAAATGGAGGCCTGGAGAGGAAGGGACTTCCCCAGGGAGAAGAACAAGGCTCCAGCCGTCGTTAGGGCAGAGGGACGTGCACGCGGGACCTCCACGAGCCTGCCAGGTGTTGGTGTGGGCTGGCGGCGGGCTGGGTTGGCTCCACCCATGCCCTCGTGGAGGGAGGGGTTCGGGGTGGCTCCCACAGGGCTCCGGGACCTTGAGCAGGTCACCTCGGTGCGGCGTGCCCCTCAGTCAAGCTGGCGTCTCGTCCGCCTGCTCCTCGCCAGGGCCCGCCAGGGGGCTTGGCCTCCCTTCTAGTGCCCTGCCCTTCCCCCGCCAGCTGGGCCCTCCCGCCATCGGGGGACTCCCCCAGGCGCGTGATCCTGTCCTGCTGCGTCCTTGGCACGCGGGGTCAGGATCAGAGCCCGGCACAAACACCGATTCTGAACGTGAGAACCTCGGGAAGTTTCCTTCTTCTGGTCCTCGCCCGCCTTGGGCCAGCCTGGGGACCCCCATCCTCTTGGGGTGGGGGGTGGACCGGGTGGGCGGGGGGCCTCCCAGCTGCGATGTCCGTTCAGGTCAAGTGAGGCCGTTCTGGGCCGCCGGTTCCTCCCAGGTCACTCCGGGTTTGGTCCACACTGGCCAGCTCACACCACATAATCCCGACTCCGGACGGGGGCGAGCCGTGCCCAGGCTGCAGGGGCTGGGCCTCCAAGCCCGAGAACACGGATGCGGGGGACCCCAGACCTCATGACTTGCGGGAGCCGTCCTCCCCTCTGGGGCCAGCAGCCCTGGCGGGCCACCGGGCACACCACACTCGCTCAACACAGCCGAGCACCGGTGAACCGCTAGCCTGCACCTGCTCGGTACCAGGACACCTCTGTGCCGTCCGATTCATCCCCCTGGCCACCAAGGAGCCACCTGCACCAGCCCCTCTGCAGCACAGGAGATTCGGTCCAGGAGGGTCGAGAGGCCAGGCGACTTGTCCAAAGTGCGGAGCCCAGGCATGGACTAGCCGAGCACCTCGCTGCCTCCCCGAAAGAATCATCTTGGACAGAGTTTCTCACGCTGCTTTGACTGTGACCGAAACGCCTGTGGCCTCGCGACCCGGCCCCGACACAAGGGATTCGAGAAACAATGCCTTTGGTGCATCTTGCTACGTTCTGTCCTATTCTAGTCCAGCCTCGTTGATTCCGTGAAAACAGAAAAAGTCCTGGTCACGACCCACTAAAAGGATTCTGCAATTCCTCACTGTCGACACTGGGTCTACTCGGAACATCCGTCTCCTCCTCTCACAGGCAGGAGAGGCAGGGGAGGGAAGGGACGGGAGCACGTCCTCGGCGCCAGAGGGGCTGGGGACAGACGGACAGACTCTCCGGGGCCCACCTGCGAGCTGCTTACCTGAGGTAGCACGGCCGCTCCTTGTCCGGCCAACCTCTGCAAGGAGCTGACCTGAGGACCCGTGACAGGCACTGCAGTGATGGTTCCCAAAGCCTGCAAGACAGGAGGGGGCGCTGAGCCAGGACCACGGGGACACGGCGCTGAGACGGTGCGTGGCTCCCACCGGGCTGGCCGAGCAGGGGGCAGCAAACCCCGCCCTTCCCTTCCTTCATCAGGAGTTTACGATCACCGAGGTAACTTGGTCATGTAAGAAATTCTGGAAACTAGGGGCGCCTGGGTGGCTCAGTCGGTTAAATGTCCGACTTCGGCTCAGGTCACGATCTCGCGGTTCGTGAGTTCAATCCCCGCGTCGGGCTCTGGGCTGATGGCTCGGAGCCTGGAGCCTGGTTCACATTCTGTGTCTCCCTCTCTCTCTGACCCTCCCCCGTTCGTGCTCTGTCTCTCTCTGTCTCAAAAATAAATAAACGTTAAAAAAAAAATTAAAAAAAAAAAAAAAAAGAAAGAAATTCTGGAAACTAGAGCGAGAGAAAGGACGGCATCGTCCAGAAAATAATTAGCCCTGAGGCACCTCAGCTTTTTCTCTTTTTTAATGTTACTTATTTTGAGAGAGAGAGAGAGAGGGGCAGAGAGAGAGCTAGAGAGAGAGAGAAAATCCCAAACAGGCTCCCAGCTGTCAGCACATAGCCCGACACGGGGCTCGACCCCACAACCCTGGGATCATGACCCGAGCTGAAATTAAGTGTCAGACGCTTAATCGTCTGCAACACCCAGGTGCCTCGACTTCTTAATCATTCATTCATTTATTTATTTATTTATTTTCTACTTATTTTGGTTGGGGCAAGTGAGCGAGGGGCAGAGAGGGGGAGAGAGAGAGAGAGAGAGAGAGAGAGAAGAGGGCTGGAGCTCACCCAATGTGAGGCCCCAACTTATTTATTTATTTTGGGGGCGGGGGACACAAGTGCGTGAATGGCAAAGAGAAAAGGGGGGAGAGAGAGAGAGAGAGAGAGAGAGAGAGAGAATCCCACAGCGGGGGCAGAGAGGGAGAGAAAGGGAGGGAGGGAGAAGCGGGTCTCACCCGAAGCAGGGCTCGTGCTCACCCGACTGGGGGCTGGAACTCATGGACCTGAGCCAAAGTCTGAGGTTTAACCGACCGAGCCACCCACACACCCCCCAACTTGCTTTTTTAAAAGTAAGGTTTTTCACATGGATACCTGTATACTAAAAACCAAGAAAAATGAACTTGAATACATATTTGGCGCAATATTTTAAAAACCACAGCAAAATGCAGCAGAGCCTAAATGTAAAGCCTAGAAATACAAAGCATCTAGAAAAAAACCGCAGGAGAAAATCTTTGGGACCCTCGGGTAGGCAAAGAGTCATACGTTTAACACCAAAAGCATGATCCATATGAGAATGAATTAGTAAACTGGGCTACAAAAAGAATTTAAAAACTCCTGAAGCTTACCTGTAAAGAGAGTAGAAAGCCCCAGGCTGGGAAAAACACACTTAAAAGTTGGCTGATAAAAGACTGGTGTCCAGACTTAGACTAACTCTTGAGGGGCGCCTGGGTGGCTCGGTCAGTTGAGCGTCTGACTTCAGCTCAGGTCATGATCTCACGGTTCGTGGGTTCGAGCCCCGTGTCGGGCTCTGTGCTGACAGATCAGAGCCTGGAGCCGCTTCGGATTCTGTGTCTCCCTCTCTCTCTCTCCCTCTACCCCCCCGCCCCCTTGCTCACTCTGTCTCTCTCTCAAAAATAAACAAACATTAAAAAAACCCAAAAAACTCTCGAAACACGCTAATCAGAAAACGTGATGAAAACAATGAACACAAGATCCGAACAGATACTTCACTAAAGACGCGTGGATGGCAAATGAGCCCCCAAGAAGATGCTAGACAGCGTCGGTCATTCGGGAAGTGCTCACTAAAGCCCCAATGAGGCACTCCTCCCGCCTCCTGGGGGACGGACCAGATCGGGACGTGGTGGTGACAGACAGCAGCTGACCCACGGCTCCTGGGAACGTAAGAGGGCACAGTAACCCCAGAAAACAGTCTGCCCGTTTCTCAAAAAGTTAAATGCACATTTACTGCTATGGACTGAATGTGCGTGTCCCCCCAAAATCACATGTTGGGAGTCCAGGCTCTCGATGTGGGGGTGTCAGGAGGTGGGGGCTTTGGGAAGTGTTCAGTCAGGAGGGTGGAGCCTTATGAACTCGGTGGGATTAGCGTCGTGTAAAAAGAGCCCCAGAGAGACCGCGAGCCCCTTACCCCACGCGAGGTCTCAGCGAGAAGAGGGCACCCAGACGCAGAGGCGCCCCGATCTGGGACTTCCAGACGTCCCGTTTGGGAACAGCCTAAAGGCCACCAGGCCCGCAGCTGAACAACCTGTGCTGTCTGCACCCAACGGAGCATCGCTCGGCGATCAAAAGGAAGGAGCAACTCTTACACGCGGCCGGGACGAACCTCCAAATGTTGGTTGAATGAAGGAGCCGGGCGCCCCCGCCAAAAAGGAAAGGAGGACGCGTCGTACGATGCCATTTATGTAAGATTCCAGAAAGAGCCAACCAATCTCCAAAACGAAGGAGCAGGTCAGATCACGTGGAGATGGGGGGATGGGAGGAAGGGATTACAAAACGCGCCGGGAAACGTTTCCAGGTTGTGGGCGGGGGATGTGTTCGCCGTCCCGATTCTGGTGCTGGTTTCATCTGTCCCCAAATGACACAGCGGAGGGTCGCAGGCCCCACAAGCCCCAGCGCAGCTTCTCCTGATGGAGGGCCGGCTCCTCCCTCCTCTGGAATAGGTCACCTGCCCCAAGCGGGTTCAGGTCGTCCAAGCCGGCTGCCCGCCTCTCGGTGGGGAGCCACACCCTGCACGTTTAACGGGAAATCCACCGTGGACATTGGCCGGAACAGGGCTGGACGCACAACACAGACAGCATGAAACACACACGCGGTCTCCTCTCGGGGACGCGTCTCAACCCGTAATGCCGCCTCAGGTCTCTGGCCAGAACAGCTTGGGGAGCAGTGCTAAAATAACGCCCCAGGCGCCCCCCAACGCCCACATTTTAAGAGTCTGCCCTGCCTTCTGCAAAGGGATGAGTGTAGAAAGTTCTGCCCTCCCCGGCCCAGCCCTGCTGGCGATCCGCACCACCTGTGGGGCCTGCCTCCAGCCGGATACGCGCCCCCCACCCCGACCACCCCCGTCCGCCCCGCTCCGGCCCAGGCGTGCACAGGTGGAGGCGGGCACGGTGCCCCATCTGATTAGCAAGCTTCCGGGTGATTCTGCCAACCTGGGGACCACAAGCCAAGAGGAAACCGCCCTGTCCCTCTGGCAGGTTCTGCATCAGAGACCCCCACGGGCACCTGGTGTCATCAGTGAGCGAAGCTGTGTGGCCCCCTGGGAGCAGGGATTCCTGCATAGACGGGAGCCGACCGGAGGATCCTGAGGCCGCACCACTTCTGGGCAAATGCACGCCCGGCACCTACAGGAGCCAGGGAACAAGGGGCCAGCCTACTTCCCCTGGGAATCCCCTTCTGGCTAAGACGCCCCCAGCTCGCAGAACGAACAGCATTCACGGGCTGACTCACCAGCTAAAATCCTGCCTGACTGCAGCCCAGCCCCACGGCGGCCGCTGCCTGGGGCTCGCTCGGGGTGCCTGACCGGGCTTTAAGGAGCACCTCGCAGGGTGTCGGGGTCCCTCTGTGCCGGGGCATCGAGAGGAGGCCCAGAGACGGGACCACTCCCTGGTCAAAGCCTGAAGTCCTGGGCGCTTAGGAGAAGTTTGCTACAAACGGGGCTGCTGAGCCGGGTCCCTCCACCTCGCGCTTCTGGGCACGCTGGGTCGCCTCCCAGGACACCAAAGTCACCTGCCACGAGCGTCCACTCCCCGTGTGCGCGGGGCCGGCTTCCGGGCACCCTGCACGCCTCATCTGTTTGCTCCTTTTCTAAGTTCCGCCCCAGAGCGCGTTCTTCCGTGTCCTTATGAAGCTTTAATTAACAAGCTGAAAAGACATTTTATCTGGCAGGGGCTGACCTTTCTGCTCCGCGTCGGAATTTATCGGTACCAGCAGAAACAATCATCTCAGCGGCTATGTCACGAGCACCGGATAGTTTATAGCCACACTTTCGTCAGGATAAATGAGCTCTTTAGGACTACATTTACAGCTCTAAGCATCTTAATAGGGAAAAAAAGGGCCATAAAAGTCAAAGATAACTTCACATTTGTCCTGCATCGGCGGAGTCCCTGGGGCAGCCCGGCTCTCACAGCAGCTGCGTGTGGCCCCCCAGCTCTCGGGGCCCAGTCCCCTCATCTGCCACAGGAACAGAGCCTGCTGCACGGGGCGCGGGCGGGTCGGAGGCAGCGGGCGCCGTGGGGCCGGCTCGCACGGTGAGCGCTGCGCAAAGGGGGAGGGTCGGAGCCGGCCAGCCTGCCGGGAAGCGGGGAGGGCCGGGACTCGTGGCATCAGCCTGACCAGGTACCCGCCCCGGAGGGGCCCCTGTCTTGTTGGGCAAACCTGGGCACCCCCTGACTCTCAGGTGGGGTGTACGGACTTGCCTCTCCCTGCCCCCAAAATCAGAGTAAAATACCCTGGTGCCCAGCAGCGCGAGGAAGAAGGAAAGAAAACCAGACCCACCACCTCTCGGGCTTCCTGCCTACGTTCCCATCCGTGTTTCCTTCTGTGCCCAAGGGCAGACACCAGAGCCTGCTGGGCTTTCAGTAAACCCCTGGCCAGGGCGAGCCACGGGACCAGGCCACGGGGCCACGCCCCTGCCGGGTGGAGGTGCTTTCATGCCGACTTGCTGCTTGTGCACTGCGGTGGCCAAGGTCCTCCCCGTCGTGGCCTCCCTAGACCTCCGGGCACTGCCAGACGCCCTCTGCCCACGGGGACCCCCTTCTCTCCCTCATTCGTTCAGCAAACGTCCCGGAGCACCCACGGGGCATCTGGCTGGCAACGGGGTCCGTGAGCCCGGCCTCACCGCGGCTGCTCCCACCCCAGCCTCTGACCCGAGGGACCAGAACCGGTCTCTGCTCCCCCGCGGGGCGGGACAGGAGGGCCCCGTCGGCAAGGCGGGGCGGGGCGGGGCTGAAGCCCCTCTCCGTGTGGAGTCCAGCCCAGGTCCTGGCCGGAGCGGGTGTCTGACAGATGTCGTTAAACCAGGAGGGCCTCGGGGAGCGGCCGAGGCACGGGGGGCTCTTTCTGCACGCACGGCCACCGGGGTCCACCATCAGGTGGGCCTGCCCTCTGCCACCTGCACAGGCGGTAGGCCACGGCCAGCTTCACCCCTGCCTGAGCCCGCTCTCCACACCCACGCAGACCGTGACCTCTGGGCGCTGACCCCAGACCTCACAGGGCTGTCCTCTCGGCGGAACCCAGGGGGTCCTGAGGTGGCCCCGTCCAGGTCACGTGGGTAGACGTGTTCCCGAAGCAACCCAGCCGTGAGCACTGGCCAACCTCTAGGACCGGACAGAACGACTCCCACGCAGGACCTCGAGCCAGGGCCTGCCCTGACCTGCCAGCTTCCGGCCCGTCTGACCCCGAAGGTCAGCCCCTGACGCTCAACGATGGGAAGAGTGACCGTCACACCTCCCACCGCATCCGGGGACCGTCCTCGGGCAGGCGTGTGCCTGCGCCTTCCACACGGCCCACCAGCAAGGGCCTCGCACGCGGACAGCAGGAAGGGACCCCAGCGGCCACCAGAACTGGCGGAGAGGGCAATCACGGGAAGGCTCCATCAGCATGCAGGGCCTCGGTGGCCGTCTGCCTCTCCTGCCCAGTCTGTGGCCCCCGGGACAGGCCGCGAGTCAGTGGGACCCAGTCGTCCAGGCCCTCCCCTTTCCTCTCCCTTGGTGCAGGAATGGTGCAGGGGGCGGGCACGGGGTCACAGTGAGCCCCTCCCCCGGGTCACGTTAGGGACAGGATGGACAGGGAGGAGGAGGGAGATCCAGTGAGCCCTGGCTGGTGTGTGTGTGTGGGGGGGGTGTTGTGTACCCGTGGCGTGGTCAGTGGCCAGAGCGGAAGGTGGCCCTTAAGGACCTCAGAATTCATCACAGGAGCAGCGGCCTCACAGAAGGAGGCCGCATCACACAGAGACAAACGTTTCTGTAAGTGCACGCCTGTCCCTCCCTTACTTGACCGTATGTGTTCCATATGAGGTGACAGGCCCAGAGGGGGCGGGCTTACTGGGCCCCGGGACAGCGAGTGGCAGAGCCGGGACCTGCCCTCCGCCCTCGGTGGCGGGGCTCCGGCCAGCACTGTGGACACAAGAGCCAGGTTGCCCCGGAGGAACCCGCCTCTCCCCGCGACCTCCACTAACCTCGCCTGGGAGGGTGCCGTCCGGCAGGGGACGCGGAGTGCCGAGCGCAGCTTTGAGGACAGCAGGGAAGCGTGCGGCCCTGCTTCTCGGGCCTCTCCAGCGGCTGGGACGGGACTTGCTGCCCAGAGCCGGGGCTCCCACATCCCGCACCCCTCCTGGCTCCCGCCTCCCCCCGAGCTGGGCGACGACAGGGGGGCAGCAGCCCCGGGCCCCCCAGGACCACCCAGCAGCCCCAGGGAAGGTGGCCTCGGTTCGCATCCCTCCACTCGAGCTGTGCGGCTGTGTGGCTTCTGGAGCTCTGAGGTCCCTTGCCTTCTCAGAGGCTGGCTGGGACGCGGGCCAAACGCAAGTGAGCCCCAACACCAGTAAGCACCGATAAACAGTACTCTAACACAAGCACCACTTTGGCTGTCGTGCGAAACCAGTTTGTGGCTCGCGGGTGAACCCTGGCTGCGGGACGGGCCCTGGGCTCACTCCGCGTGCGGCCGGCATGCTCCCGCTCAGCTCGGCCACCACCGCCCACCCAGCCCGGGGCCCCCACGCCGGCTCCCGCTAACCCGAGCCCGTCCACGCAGGGCCAGCGGGGGCCACTGGAGGTTCGTGCGAAAGCCCAGGGAAACACGCGCCAGCTTTTGCTCCCGCCGCCGTGTCCCGGGAGTCCCTGTGTCCACCATGCCCGTGTCCCTACTGGGGGGGCTCGGCCGACCGGCAGACACATTCGTTCCCATCGCCGGGAATGGGACAAGCGTCCCTCCCACCTGGCCCAGAGCTGCTGGCGCCTGGGTCCTTCCAGTGGCTCCTCCCGTCACGAATGTGCGTCAAGGACCAAGGCGGCATCGAGACAAGGAAGAGAGGGAGAGGCCGGCGTGGGGACGACGGCCACGGGGTTGCCCGACAGAGTGAACACGGGCAGGGCCAGGTCCGCGGCTCCCCTTCTGGACACACCCCCCAGGGCCACGAGTGCCCACGTGCCCGGGACACACGTGTTGCACAACAGCACCTGCCTCGGGGAAAAGGGACTGTCCCATCGGCAGGGGACGGACCCACCACAACGTCCCTCCGACGGGGGACGTTCTCTGGCTCCCGGCAGCCAGAGCCACAAGCCGGATGTAGACGCGTCACCGCAGAGACAGGCCCTTGGGTGAAACCCACGAGCGGTACCCGCCACCCGCTACGTTCACATAGAGTAAGCACCACGGGACGGCCTGGTTTGCTGACGCTGAGTAAACGTGCAAAACCGACTCACGATCGTGGGTGTCCCTGGCGGTGGGGGGGGAGGGGGACGGCGAGGGGGAGTCCGGAGGGCACCTGCTTCTTCTGCACATCTTACTTGTTCAAAAGACGATCGGCGCAAATGTGGCGAAGTGCCCACTGATTGCTTCGGGCAGAGAGCACGTGCAGGCTTATCACAGCACCCTTTGCGTACTTGTCATTAAAAACTAAGCGTAGGGGCGCCTGGGTGGCGCAGTCGGTTAAGCGTCCGACTTCAGCCAGGTCACAATCTCGCGGTCCGTGAGTTCGAGCCCCGCGTCGGGCTCTGGGCTGATGGCTCGGAGCCTGGAGCCTGTTTCCGATTCTGTGTCTCCCTCTCTCTCTGCCCCTCCCCCGTTCATGCTCTGTCTCTCTCTGTCCCAAAAATAAATAAACGTTGAAAAAAAAAAAATTTTAAAAACTAAGCGTAAAAGAAGACAGAAAGGGCTCTGCAGAGGGGAAGGGGGGAGGCATCCTGGAGGAGTGGTGTCCGAGCTGGGCCCTGAGAGACGCACCAGAATTGATCAAGGGGGCAGCCAGGTAAGTGCGTGGTAAATAGGAGGGACGGGGGAGGAGGGGGGGGTGAGGGCACCAGGAGCTCGGAGCACTGGGGGCCGAACCACAAAGCCAAAGGTGGGTACGGTGAAGTAGACAGCCAGGTAGGGCCTTGAATGCCACGCCCAAGAGCGTGGCCATGCCCTGTGGGAGATGGGGAGCCGTCAGCCACTGTAGGCTCTTGGATGGTGTAGCAGGGCAGGAAGGGGGCTTCTGTGTGGAGGCCAGATCTGAGGCCGGGGGGTAAGGTGTGGACTGTAAGCCAGGGAGCCCTCTGGGGCAAGCAGGAAGTGGGTTCTGGCCTCCTCTGACATGACGGATTGCTGGCTGGCTGCTTCCCGAGGGGGCGGGGCTTCTGAGCATCCCACGGTGGCGCCCAGCCCAGGACCGGCCTTGTCCTAAGGCTCTTCTTGCCGACGGGCACCCACACCTGCCGGCCCTGCCCTGGGCGTCCTGTTCTCCCCCGGGGGCTGGCAGGTGGTCCCCACTGAGAGCAGCTCCCGGGAGAGGGGGGCACGTCCAAAGGGACTCTCAGGAGACTGTGGCACTGGGGCTTTAACACAAGAACCGTCTCCTGAAACCGGCTTCTCCAAGCACCACAGGGTTTGCAACGCAAACCCATTTCCCGAGTGCACAGCGGGGGAAACGGCACGGCCCCCCGCACAGGCGGCTCCCGCCCAGCCAGGTCCCGGTGACCCTGACCGAGTGGGCCAGCTGAGGCAGGCTGCCCGGGGCCACTTAACCAATGCAGAGGTCCTTCCAGGGGAGGCCGCTCGTCATCAGCAAACCCCAGAGAACACAGGCGGCTTCTCTGCGCTGACATTTAACCCCCCCACCCCACCCCCTGCCCCAGCAGCCCCAGCGTCGCCAAGTGCTTTCATTAACTTGAAAGGGTGTAATTTTATGCTATTTAGCAGGAAACACATGCTCTAAATGGCCTGGTGGACTGAAGACGGGGGGCTGTGCCCTTTCTGCAGTTGGGGGGGTAGTGGAGAGGGGCGTCCGGGAGAGCAGCTAAAGCAGCCGTATCACACCAACAAAACTGGGGAAAAAGTGCCATTTCTGAGACGGCACTGGACGACGGAGGGCAGAAGCCAGCTGGCACCCCTGCCCGGCCCTCCAGGTACCCCTGTCCCCAGGGATGGTGGCCCCTGGCTAGAAAGCCCGAGAGCAGGCTGCCTCCCCCGCTCTGCAGGGGTCCTCTCAAGGAGGGGCCGGGCCGCAGCGAAGATGCTGTGGCCGGAGCCCCCCGCCTGCCGGGAAGGCTGCCGGCTTGTCTCCGAGGCTGCCCAGGCAGGGGCACAGGGGCCCGAGGCCAGAGGAAAACACGGCAGGGGTGGTACCTGCCTGTCCCCAGGCCTTGCTCCCCACAGGCCACCTGTCGCCCTCGCCTCGGGGCCCCTGCTATCTGGGACTTGAAGTATCTGTGTCTGCCCCTTGGCGGGAGGCCCGGAGCAGCTCTCTGGGCCCTCGGATGTGGAGGCGGCCCCGCCAGGTCCGCGTCTTCAAACAAATCACAACGGCCGAGTTGTGCGATCCACGGGAGGGCTTCTCCCGGCTCTCCCCACCGACCCGCGGACCTTGGGAAGATAAATCTAATTTCCACGTGTGGTCGGCGGCCGCGCACTCCTCCTGGCCTCGGCCTCATCATCTTGCCACCTCCGATGCCCCGGAATCTAATTTAGGGGACGCACATCTGCACGGAGCCCCGGGAAGCCCGCTGACAGAGCGCCTCCGCCGAGCCTCCCGTGGGCAGTGACCCAGACACTCTCGGCTTCCGAAAGGGGCCCCCCCCTTGGTGAAACGGAGACACGATTTACTTACAGCGAAAGGCGCAGAGCTCAGCCCAAGTAACCACCACCCAGACGAAGATACAGAACCTTCCAGCAACTCGGCGGGGAGCTCCTGAGCACCCCTCAGGGGAGGGCCGGGCATCCCCACAAGGGTTCTAGCTGGGGGAGCAGCGTACCGTGTGGACAGATGGAAGCAAGTCAAGGTTCCCACCTGGGCTGTGAGGGTACAGGCTCTCAGCAGGTGCAGGGCCGGGATGTGAACTCAGATCTGAAGGTGCCGGCCAGGGAGCGGGCCCCCCCACTCGGCCTCCACTCGGCCAGCACAGACAGAGGCGGATGGGAGGTTCCTGCCAGCAGGGGAGGGCGTGGGAGCGTTGTTCGTCGTTGATAAAGCACCTCTGTGTCTAGCTGGTCGCCACCGTTCTGGAAGACGAGCACCAGGACTCCGATGGATGTGTGGATGTTCAAAACGTAGGGAGAGGAAGTGACCTGCCCCAGGCGGTGGCCTGAGGGAGACGGCTGGGAGGGGACCTGGGGGGCACCCTGGGAGGGGACCCTTCTCTTCCCACCACCCTGCCCTACCCCTCCCTCTCTTCCTCCTGACTCTGTCCTGCAGGAGGAGACCCGGTCGTGGGGAGGAAGGGAGGACACACAGAGAGGGGCTCAGGGTCCCCCGAGGGCTCAGCACGGCCATCTCAGCCATGCAGGGGGTCTGCGGAAGACAATGCCTGGCACACAGGAGGCGCTTGATACAGGCCACAAGCCGAACCCCTTCCCTCCCAGAGGTACGTCCCAGCACCAGCCTGTCTGGAGCAGGACACGAGGGGCCTGTGACACTTACTTGGTGGCAGCACTCTGGGACCTGGGCGGTGACGGCCATGGTAGGGATTACAGGGGTCACTCTTCTGCACGTGGCCCCGTGTGGCAGGAGGGGAGGGTCCCAAGGTCTCTTGGGCCAAAGAGAAACAAGGTGGTGCTGCCTTCACCTCGGAGTGACCTCATCTCCTGACTCAGTTTCCCCATCTCTGTGACGGGGTCACCACTGTCTAGGGGGGTGGTCAACCAGATCACTGGAAGACATCTTTTGAACTCGACACTGACCGCCCAGGCCTAGGGCAGGGAGTGTGGTGGGCGTGGTGAAGGCCTGCCTAAGAGCATTCCACGCTCTGATAGCACCCACCGTGGCATCTCCAGGCCCGTGCCGCGCCCGCGCGGTCCCCCCGCAGGAGAGAACGCCCCGTCTGATCCTCACTCTTTCCCCGACACGTTTCCGGATGCCAGACCCACCGCACCCTGAGCAGGCTCCACGAGGTCATGTCCTGGGAGGCGCCCCAGCCTCGCTGAGACGCGCCCCCAGGTCAGGGTAAGAAGACAGGAGCGAGGCCGGCCGTAGCAGGTGCGGCGCAGATGCTGGAGGAAGCCCACCCAGAACCCACCTCCGGCCTCCCCACATCCCGGGGAAGAAGATCCATCGTCCTCTTAGGGGGAGGGGACCAGGTCTGTTAGGTGGCTGCAGCCACAGGCACACAGGGACACTCAGCATGGCTGAGCGGGGACAGAGACCCTCTCACGCCATTCCCTCCAGGGACTGTTCAGCCTAAAGGGCATTTCTCGGGGGCAGTAGCATCCCCTGCGACTCTACAGGAAACAGGACGGGGCCAGAGCATCTCTGAGCACTCCCGTGCCCCGCAGACCAACCTTTACGCCCCACAGGATGGCGGCCCGGCAGCTGCTTAGAGAGCCGAACGGGGCAGACGTCTCAGGCCAGCCTTCTAAGAACACGAACAGTTGCTGACGGTCGTGAGCTGCCGGATGCGACCTCGCAGAATCTCTCTAGGCTTCCCGTTTTACAGGTGGGGAAACTGAGCCCCGGAGCAGGTGATACTGACCCAAAAAGAGAAAGAGAAGGGGCCCAACAGCAAATGTTTCCCGTCTGCCCGTGGGAGCCTGACGCCCGCTCTAGTCCAGCGAGACTGTAAGAAAGTTACTGCTCACCCACCGGCCGCCAGGCACCGCACCTACCCGGTGCTTCGCATACACCACCTCGGCCGACCCTCCCGCCATTCTGTGAGGCGCAGAGGGCTGCCCGTTTTACAGACGAGAAAGCTGAAGCCCAAGAACTCAATGCCGTGCCGGGAGAGGAATTTTTTTTTTTTAAGTTCACTTATTTATTTTGAGAAAGAGAGAGAGAGAGAGAGAGAGGGAGACAGTATGTGCTAGCAGGATAGGGGCAGAGAGAGAGGGAGAGAATCCCAAGCAGGCTGTCAGCGCAGAGCCCGAAGCTGGGCTCGAACTCACGAACTGCGAGATCACGACTTGAGCAGAAACCAAGAGTCAGACAGTCAGCCGACTGAGCCACCCAGGTGCCCCAGGAGAAGCGTCAATTTGCTTTCTTCACTGGCTCCCCCCTTCACCCCTGGGTGAACGGCTGAGCAGACTTTTGGGGGCCTTTCCTCTGACATGCATGCCCCTCCTGGATTCACCCTGGCCAGGCTCCGCCCACGTCCCCAAGGACGGTGGTCTGCAAACACCACCGCCTAGCCCACTCCCTGGGAAGCAGGGTGACAAGGGGCCAGCAGACCCGGGGACACTTCGTGCGTCCACGCCCTTGCACACGCGTGTGTTGGTGCACACTGGGCCCCCTGCCTGGCATGCCCTCCCTGGCTCCCGTGCCAGGCCAGCAGGCCCTTCTTCAGCCTTCACTCAACAAGAGCATGGGCTACAGAGGACGTTCGCCCACTGGGTCGGGAAGGGGGGGGGGGGGGGGGGGGGGAGGGGCGGGCTGGGCCACATGACTCAACCGGGCCAATCACGGCACCGGGTTATCCGGGATCTGTTATTGGTCTAGAGGGCGGGCATGTGACCCAGCAGACCAATCAGAGTGCTTCCCTGGGACGGCTTCTCCAGCGTGGAAAGAGAAGCCCTCCTCCCCATCCGGTTGTGGTCTTGCTCAGAGACTACAGGAAGTGTCCCCCGAACCCTGGGGCCATCTCCGGGCTGCTTCACGTTGCCACCCCGGGGCTGTCATCCTCCCTTCGAGAGTCCCAGGGAGACCTCGGGCTGGGAGCCACGCACCTGCAGCCTAATGCCTTGGGGGGGAAGGGCAGCGCCCGCTGCACTTGGGGAAGCTCCCGGGACCTTGGAAGCGTCGAAGCCCCGTTAAACACACCCTCGAACACAGCGTCCACTCTTGCCACGTTTAGAGCAGAGCTTCTAAAAATGCCACGCCAACCGCACGTCCACACGTGTAGGCTGCCACTGACGGTTCCAAGGGGTCGCGGTGACCCGTCCAGCTGTCACTCCTGCCCCCACACGTGCCCGAGGTGCCTCGCTGGGAACTGCAGGGAAGCGGCCGAAAGACCTGGAGTCAAATCCCAGCCCTGCCATGGACGGGCTGTCACTGCTTGCACAGCTTTATGCAAACTCGCCGGACCTCAGGCTGTCTCCTTTGTAAAACGGGGACAATTAACTGGTCCACAGTGGTTTGCTCTGACAGTCCAAAGGGAAGCAGGGGCCACACACCTGGAGCCTCGGAGTCCCTGAAACAACGGTGGCTCCCCGAGGACAACACGGTCTCAGGCAGCTGGGACTTTGGTGAGGCCACCTGGCCACCAGAGCCTCAGCTTCTCTACAAGACGGGGACGCGGGGTCGCCGACATCGGCTTCACAGGGGGGTGAGGGATCGGCGAGATTAGGAACGCAAGACCTTCAGCTCTGGAAGGGGTGGCCCCGCCCCCTCCCCACCCCGCGCAGGGACGCCCGGGCCTCACGCAGAGCCTGCTCTGAGCTGGACGCGGCGACGGGCCGTGCCGTGCGTGGTGATGGGCCGTGCCGTGCATGGTGACGGTGTGCCCACAGCCCGCTGCCCCCAGGAGACACTCAACATCCTGCTCTCTCTGCCAGGGTATTTTTAGAAGAAACAGCACTTCGGCATGGAAACGAATAAAGTGTCGAAAATAAGTTTTAGAGTTTGAGTTCCGTGTACTAGGGGAGGGGAAAAAAGTCCTTGTAGGCGAAATATAGTGCAGAACACCTCTAGGGGGGTCCTGAGGAAGCAAGATGCTGTGTCTCCACAGCTGGGATGCACCCCCGCCCCATGCGCCCCTGGAGGGCTCCGCCCAGTGGGGTCCAGACCAAGGGCAGGGGCGCTGCTGGGCTTCCGGGGCAGGGAAGGTGCTAGCAGCCCACCCACTTCGAGGCTGCTCTCTTGCAGAGGATGCTGCTGTGCCAAGCGCCGCTCCAGGCCGTGGCCCCCACTTCTCAATACTCAGGCGCTCCCCTTCTCCCCCCACAACCCTCCCAGGGCCGCACCCCAGGCCCCTGAGACATCCTGCCAAGAAACCCCAGAGATGAGCAACGACACGGACGGTCTCCACTGGCACAGCTTGTCCGCCACAACCTGGAGCTGAAGCCCCATTTCACGGGGAAGGAAACTTAAGGCTCAGAGAGGCAGGGTGGCTTGTTCAAATTGCACAGCACGTCAAGAGGCAGAGCCGGGATCCGAGCTCAGTTCTCCACGGCTCCAGAGCCACCTCTGAGTTCTGGGCAGCCAGGCACTCGTTGCCGGTGAGCACGTGAAATGTGGCCGGTGCCACCGAAGATTTGCTGTCAGCGTAAGGCACACACGGGACTTCACAGACTTGGCGTGAATAAAACAGCTCGCGAATATTTGGAGAGGTTAGTTACGTGTTGCAGTGATAAGGTTTTGGATATACTGGTTACGAGGCTTCCAAGATGTGAGGTTATGCACGTGGCTCCCTTTATACTTCCGTTGGATGGAGCTCTTCTACGGGACGTTGCAATTTCAAGACAAAAGCCGCGGACGTCCGCTTCTAACGAGAAAGCAGAAGGATGAACGGCCTCGACCCCGTGCTCCATGGTAACAAGAAGGAAGACTCACTCAGAATAAAAACCATACTTCTCTATGGAAGGACTGGAGACAAGTGATGGACACAA
This sequence comes from Leopardus geoffroyi, assembly GCF_018350155.1. Classification (NCBI taxonomy): domain Eukaryota; kingdom Metazoa; phylum Chordata; class Mammalia; order Carnivora; family Felidae; genus Leopardus; species Leopardus geoffroyi. Next base: position 138,027,939 of record NC_059341.1, read on the forward strand.
GAAAGACCAAGTTCCAGGGAGTAAGGGGGAGCAACAAGGGGAGTGTCCACACCGGGGCGGGCGCCCGGTGTGAGCACAGGTGCACAGGGGACCCAGGCACCGAGGCACGGGGCCGGGAGGCCAGCCGAGTGTGCCAGAACGGCCGGGACCGTCACAGACCGCTGCTGGGGACCGGGAGGTGCGGCCACCCCTCTGGGAAAGAGCTTGGCGATTTCTTGCAAACTCGAACACGCACCTGTGCCCTAGGAGCTGGCAGTTTCCCTCCTAGGTATTGACACGAGAAATGAAAACGCGTCCCCAAAACGATGTGCACACAGATGCTCCAAGCTTTGTTCATAACCGCCGGAACGTGGGAACCACCCGAATGTCCGTCAGTTGGTGAATGTGGGACGGGGAGCCTCAAAAGTGGGGCCGAATGAACAGAGCAAGACAGGCCACTCGCTGAGTACTTAGTCCCACTGACACGAAGCCCAGGAGCTGGCGGGCTCGTCGGGTGAGGGAAATCAGAAGGGGGGGCTGCCCTGGGGGAGCCTCACCGGGCAGGTACACGGGGGAGCTTTCTGAGGTGGTGAGAACGTTCTGGGGGGATCAGTTACTCGAGCGTATACAGGTGTCAAAACTCGTCACACGGTACGGCTAGGATCTGTGAAGTTCAAGGTATGTAAGTATATACTTTGTTAATGTTTATTTATTTTTGAGAGAGAGAGAGAGACACAGAGTGCAAGCGGGGAAGGGGCACAGACAGAGGGAGACACAGAATCCGAAGCAGGCTCCAGGTTCCGAGCTGTCGGCACAGAGCCCGACGCGGGGACTCGAACCCACAGACCGCGAGATCGTGACCTGAGCTGAAGTCAGATGCTCAACCGACTGAGCCACCCAGGCGCCCTTTTTTGCCGTAAATATATTTCAAAGGAAAAAGCTATACGTGTTTACACAATGCAAGGGTTGCAATGCCAACCCCCCAGAGAGCAAGGAAAAGTGGGGGCAGCTGGGGTGCAGACCCCTCCCCCCGCCTCTGGATTTCGAGACTTCACGGCTAACTCGCTGCGTTCGGACTGGAATCGTGTTTGTGGTTACGTCAGTTACGGCCCAAAAGGCGAGGTGTCATCAAACGGAATCAGGAACATGTCATCTACATGTTCTCGTAGATAAAACACACACCAGCCTCGTCAGTTACCAGCAGGGTTTTGACGAGTCTGATCCCACCTCTCTGAGAAGCATGGAAAGTACTTAAAGCCGCAGAGGCCGAGGGCTTCCCCAAACCCCACTGTGGCTCGAGGCTGCATGCACGAGGCCCCTGCCGCGACCTGCCTTCCCCAAGACCTCCAAGGAGGCTCTAGTCGAAAATCCCGAGAGAGGGGCTCACACGGGGCAGGGGCACAGTACTCCGTGGGGCCCCAAGGGGAAGATGATGGAGACGCTGGGACAGGATCTCACAGGTGGGGGGCACGGAGTGGGGATGCCCAGGACACCAGAAGATGACAGGGACACAGGACGGGCAGAGATGCAGAGGGGGTCGAGGCTGGGGAGGCTGGGTGGGGGGGAGTGGGTCCCAGGGCCCCAGAGGCCACCCTGTGCGGGGCGGACAGAGAGCTGGGGGCACGTGAGACTACCACAGAACAGCGCAGGGGCTCGAGATGGGCCACAAGGGGTACAAGTGGAGGCAGGGAAGCGAGGGAGGAGAGGCGGGGAGGGGTCAGGGGAACAAGTGATGCGAACAAGAAGCCACGGAGACCTGCTGGGGCTCTGGGGGCTTTAAGCAGAAGACTGACCTTGCTGAAAACCCCAGCAAGCCCACCTTTAGGTGGTGGGGACAAAGATGTGAAGATCAGGCCCTCGTCCTCAAGAAAATGACAGCCGCGGTTACCGGGTGGGGGTGGGGGGGTGGGGGGCCCCCTCGCCCAGAGCCTCTGCTTCCCCACGCGTCAAAGGGAACAGTCAAGGTAAAACGCAGATGTGCTTAAAACTCCGCCAACCCGTGCCAGGCACGGAGTGTTCAGATCAGCAGGAAAGCATTCGCCCCTGCTCTCGGCAAGAGGGTCCGACCCGGGCAGGCCTGCTCTTAAGCCTCCCGTCGGCTTAATTATTTCCACACCCGAAACCCAAAACCCAGCCCCGACGGACACCGCGAGGCTGCACGCACCATCCGACCACGTTCTAATCACCGGACATTAGCATTTCTCGTCCTCCCGCCTGCTGCGCGACTTCAGAGGCGCATGGTCGAGCGTCGCGTCCTCACGTTAACGAGCCAGGATAACGAGGCTGCACCCAGCAGCGGGGCCCAACGGGACGGAGGGCTATTTTGATTTCAGGTCTTCGGGTCTCAGGTTCTTCGGGACCACCGGAAGGAGCGGGGAGGGGGCCGAGTGCCGCCCCCGGTCGGCGGGCTGCCAGAAGACAGCGTGAACAAGGCTGGGGGACCGGGGCTCGGCCTTGTGTCAGGACAGAGCGTCGTGCCGGGCTCAAGAGAAGTCTCTCACACCGTCCCTGTGCACGCCTGGGGGCCAGGACACGGCGTGTGGACCGACGGGGGGCACAGAGGGAGCGCATCACGTGGATCCTCGCTGACGGGCCCGGGGGGGGAAAAGGAAGGTCGTCTTTGGCCGTGACCCCCAGCCCTTGGCCAAAGACCCAAGTGCGCCCAAGCCTGTCCCTGGGGCAGAAGGTGGGTGTCCCGGAGTCCCCCAAAGTGTCGAGGGCTCAAGGAGGGAGAGTGGAGCAGGAGGCCGGGGCAAGGACAGATCACCCCCACACGCGGCCTCACGGCGAGGGGGACACAGTGCGGCCTGGGACTCCCCGCTGAGGACCTGGCTCAGCAGTGGCAGCAGCAGACCCGTGGGAGCTTCCTTGCCTCGGGGTCCCGAGGCCTCCCCCACCACTGGGACCGCCCCCTGCAGCTGGCGAGCTCCGGCCAGGCCAAGGTGGGGCCGGCCTACCCAGTACTGCCTCCTCCAGGGCTGGGGGCCCGAGGTGGACACGAGGTCCACCGTGGGCAGAAGGGGACACACGTAGGAGACGTCCGGGGACATGCCAACCCAGCCCACAGACACGGACGGCAGCCCCCTTACTGTCATTTTCGTGGAATTTAATTTTAATTTATAATGCTAGACCAACTTCTGAAATTCCAGCCTCTTCGAGCTTTAAAAGACGTTCCGCAAACATCTGCGGAGCAAGGAGAGAGATCACAGAGTGAAGACGGCATTCCTGGCATGACCCCTGCCCTGGGTCACGCAGCCCCGACTTGACTCAATCCTTCAGGAGCCCCGAGTGCTCACGACCGCTGTTCCCTTTCACGTGCAGAAACGGAGGCTCAGAAGACACAGTGACTTGCCCAAGGTCACCCCCAGCTTCCGGCCCCTCCCAGGCCCCCACCGCCAGCCTCCCTGACTCCCAGGGGCCCTGCAGCGCTGGGCACGTGCCATCGGCCTGGGGCGGGGGGGGGGGGGGGTCAGGCGGCCCCTGACCTCACACCCTCAGCTGGTCTCATCTCCATCGCTGAGAATAAGCAGGTGCAGCAGAAGGGGCGGAGAGACCGCAAAGGCACAGATCCCACCCAAGCTGAGCACGCCTCGCGCCTCTGACCCAGCGGCGGCCGCGGAAGGTCACGGTACAGCTCCATTTTCACACCAACCCCGACTCTGAGCCCCCCACTTGTTCAGAAAACCGCCCGCGCACCTACTGTGTGCCAGGCAAGGGGCTTCGGTGGGCCAGACACACCGGCTGACGGTGACAGACCGCGGTGAGGGCAGTGTCGGAGCGGCGCCAGGGCGGGGACCCCCGCGGGGCCCTCCTGAGCCACGGAAGCTGCCTCCCTCCCTTACTCCCTTCTGCATTTTGTTCCAGGCTCAGGGAAGCAGGGGTGAATCGGACGCCGCTCCCGTCCCCCAGGGGCTCCGTTCGGTGGGTACAGACCCATCCCCCCTCAGTTTGTGGGGGCAGAGGGAGCACCTTCCCAGAGGAGGGGAGTGAGGTGGCCCACGAGAGAGGACACAGCGGCGGCTAAGGCCTGGGGGAGAGGGTGTGCCCTTGGGGGGCCTAGGGAGCAGCCTGCAGGGGGCGGGGGCCAGAAGGGCCTCAGGCCACCATGCTCAGGACCCGCACTGGGGGTTCCTCTCCCTTTTCCCAGCCGGACTCAGGAAAGAGGCAGACGATCCAGGGCCTGGAGCGTCTCAAAGCTGGCCACGGGGGCCCGGGGACACAGAGTCAGGTCCCCGGTATCCGGGGACCAAGACTGCAGGGGAAGAGAGCAGGATGCCAGGCACACAGGCCACCCTGGCCTAGGCCCCTGACGGGCACGGCTCATTTCATTCCCTCCACAAGCCTGAGAAGATCATTCCACTTCCGTGACCAGATCCGGCCACGAGGTGAAGGGAGCCGGGCCAGAACCAGCCTGGCCACAGAGACAGCGCACGCTCTAGACTGTCCTCAGAGGCCCGGCGAACGCACAGCAAAGGTTCAGGGTGGCATCAAGATGCCTGCCGCTCCAGCAAGGCCTGGCTGCCGAGCTGAGACCCCCAAGGAGGAGCAGGAGGCCACACGGAGGGCAGGACCACCCACACATGCCCGGAGGTTACGGTCAATCTCCGGAGAACACCCAGGAGGTGGGTGAGCGGGGGTGTCTGGTTCAGGTCCAGCAAACCCTTTGACCCAGATGGACCTCAGTTTCCCCACCTGCACGATGGGGGTGGGGCTACACTGGCTGATCCCCGAGCTCCAGCGTGGTGGGTCTGACTCAGAGAAAGAGGAAAGGAGCTGAGAACCTTAGGACGTAAGCCGGAGGCAGAGGCCCCTGGATTAGGCGGGGCAGGGGGCCCGGGAGCCACAGCCAAGGCCTGCCAAGGCTGGAAGAAAGATCTAGAGCGGGTTCCTGCTCGGTGAGACCCCTGACCACCCAGCCGGGCCCCTCCTATCCACCCCAACCCTCTACTTCTCCTTCCCCAACAGGTGCGATCCTGCCCGCAGGCCCCCATCATAACGTGCTTTCTGCCCAGAAGCCCGGAGACCAGGGCGGAACCAGCCAGGTCCCGGCATCTGTCCCCCAGCAGCACACCGTGAGGGGGTGGGGGTCACCTCCACCCAGAGGACTGCAACAGCAGCATGAGAATCCCCGGGACAGAGGAAGCCCAGGCTCTCGGCAGGACAGACAGACCTGTGTTCCCGTTTCGTCTGACGCAGGACCAGATCTGTACAGACACGTGGGGAAGGTTCAGGACGCGGAGGGGAGGAAGCGTGTGGGGCTCTGGGCAAGGCCCCACGAGAGGTCAGGAGGCCTGGCTCCCCAGAAGGCTGGGCTGTGCCTCGGTTTCCTCCCCGGGACGTGGCCAGCTCCCGCACTCCTGCAGGCCCCACCCGGCCGCCTGGAATCCCTGGCGGGCACCGTGCCCGCTGTGCCGCCTCCGAGCCCTCCTTTGGCAACCTTACGTTCAGCCGAGTGACAGGGTTTGGTCCCCACGTGCAGTGATGCAGATGACAAGTGCTCCCCGGCCGGGGGGAGGGGCGAGAGGCTCACCCCTGGGCTCTGCCCAAGGGACAGAGGCGCCAGCGTCCAGCCCAGCAGCCCCCCCCGCCCCGCGCAGGTCCACGGGCCCCAAGGAAATCTGCCCGGCACATTCCAGCCTGTGTCGAAGCAGCCGGGAGACCAACTCGGTCTCAAACGCATGCAAACCCTCGGTGCCCCGCGTGTGGCAGGCGGTCGAGAAAACGTCTTCGGCTGTTCGGCCCACTGACCCTCCGGGACAGGCTGAGCCCCGCGAGCCTCAGTTTCCCCATCTGCAAATGGGAATCCTATGGCCGCCTACTGGTAAGACTTCTGATGAGCCGTGTGGGGCGCGCTCTGTGTGGAAGCGGAAAACCACATCCCTTCAAGAGAAGGTAAGGGAGGAAACACGCGTCACTCCTGTGCGCATCTCATTTCCAGACTTGGTGTTGTGAGGGAGGAGCTCCCAGGGGCCGCGCGCTCACATGGGGGGGGCGGGGGGCACAACTCCAGCCCACGTGCCATGTGACGTCCTCCTGTTCTTCCTCCCTCGGCCGCAAAGGCCCCAGAAAAGGACCGTCCGGAGGCCCTGACCACAGCTGGGCCATCAATAACGTGTCGGTACCGCCTCGGGTCAGGGACACGCTGGGGACTCAAAGGAGGCAGCCGCAGAGCTAGGAAATGCACTGACCGCCACGTCACGCGCCCCGCCAAGCCCCGCCGCCACCGACCAGCAAGCTGACGCGACCCTGGGTCGGCCGGCACACGTTGGTTCCGCCAGCCGGAGACGCGCAGCGTGGACCATCAGGACGTGCAGAGGGACGTCCAGCTGTCTGCCCGGGGAGAGACGGGCTCCTGATGAGTGGGTGAGTGAGCGAATGAATGAATGACGCCAGAAACCGCAGATCCCTGGCCCAGCCCACCTCACGGGGGTGGGGGGGACCTAAAACCCACGCGAGAGCCCCGGACTAGAGCAGGGAACTAGAGTGGGGGAACGGGAGCGTCCAGGCTCCGCAGTCAGGCAGGGAGAGCGGGGCTCTGGCCTGGCACTCGCGTCCTGCTCGGTCGGAGGTCCACCCGAACCTCAGCTTCCTCCTCCGTCAGTTGGGGGGGGAGACCCTTTCCCTGCAGGATCGCAGTGCACTTGCTGCATGGGGGGCTGACCGCGTGCTTAGAAGGTGCTTGATCGCGGCCCGCTCCCGTCCGTCTCCCGCTTTAACTTCCTGTGATTGGCCGGTGACGAGGCTCACCTGACACAACAAGGGGGAGCCCTCAGGCACGTGAAATGCTGCAGAAGCACTGGCATTTATGAAGCTCTGGTTCACGTGGAAATTACTTTACACTTTTTAAAAACCATTTATTTTGAGGAGAACCTGGGTGGCTCAGTCGGTGAAGCGGCCAGGTGACTTCGGCTCAGGTCACGATCTCGCGGTTCATGAGTTCGACGAGCCCGCCCCACGTCGGGCTCTGTGCCGACAGCTCGGAGCCCGGAGCCTGCTTCGGATCCTGGGTCTCCCTCTCTCTCTCTCTTTCCCCTGCTCATACCCTGTCTCTTTGTCTCTCGAAAAATGAATGTTTAAAAAACATTTTTAAAAATTTTTTTACTATTTTGAGAGAGAGCACATATGCACACACACTAGCAGGAGAGGGGCAGAGAGTGAGGGGGGTGGGGGGAGTAGGAAGAAAGAATCCCAAACAGGCTCCACACTGTCAGTGCAGAGCCTGACACGGGGGTCGATCTCATGAACCTCGAGATCCTGACCTGAGCAGAAACCAAGAATCAGACGCTTCACCGACTGAGCCACCCAGGCGTAGTACTTTAAGTAGGCTCCACACCCAACATGCGGTTTGAACTCATGACCCTGAGATCAAGAGTCGCACGCTCAACCCACTGAGCCAGCCAGGCACCCTACTTTATAGTATTTCTGGCCCAGGTTCCTGGCACCCCTGAGTGGGGCCTGTACTCCCTTCACTGTAAAATGGGGCAACTTAACTCCGGGCCGGTGACACGGGGTCCTGGGCTCCCGAGGCAGACGAGAGCCTTGAATCTGAGCCCCTCCCGCCCCTGAGTGGGGAGCGAGTTTTACTGCCCCAAGAGGAAATGTGGGGCAGTGCCCAGCAGCGGCCGGCAGCCTGGGGCTTGCGTCCCTGTCCCTGCACCTGGGCCTCAGGAAGGGCTTGAATTGAGGGGACAGGTAGTGATGGGGGGGGGTCCTGGGATCCCCTCCTCTTCTGGCACCTGACTGGGCTCCCCTCAAATACCGATGGCAGGATGGGGGAGTAAAGGGTCCCTGCCTCCCCCAACCTCAGCAGGCAGCCCGGGCAGGCACCGGGTGCGATGGCCTGGACACACTGAATCTTGGGGCTCCACGCAGGGCTGGGGGTCCCAGAACTCTCCGAGTCTCAGCAGCAAGACACCGTGTCTTCCGTCCGGATCGCTCTCCCTTTCCCTTGGCCCAAGTCACTCATTTATCCATTCCACGAGGGGCCCTTTTAGTCGGCACTCCTGAGCAGTGGGTGCACCCCCCTCCTGCCCCCCCTCCCCCTCCTTCCGCTCCAGAGCCCCTGGGGTTTCTCCTACAGCAGCCCGGGGTGGCCAGGGGGTGGGGTGGGCTGGTGCCGGAAGCCCAGGTGTGGGGCCTGGCTCCAGCCAGAGAAGGTTCCCTGCTGCGCCCTCCACACGGACGCGGAGAACCCGGGCCGGGGCAGAGAGGCTCTCGGGGATCTGGTCCCGCAGCTCGGGACGGAAAGCACCTGCTAGTCTGAGTGTGGTTTCCCAGCTCGTTTTCTTTTAAGCAGAGAAGCTCGACCAATTAGGAACATCAAACTGGCCGATCCAGCCTTCGCCCTCCCGCGGGCACCCCGCCTCGGCCCCCCGTCCCTCGCAAACCGCACCAGTCCCAGACCCCATGGGGCTTTCCTGCCTTGATCACTCCTCACTTCCCCACGTTCCCTTTCGTTTTATTTGTCCTGTTCTAATTCATTAATTAGTCTCTCTGCTCACAACATAATCCCAGCCCCGGAGTGGATCCCTTCAACACAGCCAACATCTCTGAGCGTTTTTTCTTCTTCTGCTTGTGGGGAGCAGGGTGGGGGGGGAGCCAAGCGGGGGCTCCCTGCTAACATGGAGCCCCCCGCCCCCTGCTCTGGAGGCTTCCAGCCCTTCCCCTTGAGACCCACAGCTTCCACGTGTGTGGGTTTGGCGACCGAAGCTGCGAGTCCTATTTGATTAGGAATCAAGGTTCTAAGGGTGCCCCTCCTTCCATCCGCTGGGGCCTCCCTGAATCCTGTATGCCCTCGGGGAGCCTCCCCCAGCTCAGGACCCCACCGTGTGGGGTGTGACCCACAGCATTCCTCGGCCATGAAAGGGTCCCATGGTTCGCGTTTACATTGGGGAAGTGCCATCCGTCAAGGTCTTTTTCTCGTGACTGCGTTGAGCGGCTACCAGTACCTTTCTGTCTTTTCAAATCCCCTCGGAAAATACTTTTGCAAGCGCCCAATGCTTGTTCGGTTCTTTCCAGGCCCCCCCCCCCCCAGGAATCCACGGCCACCAGGACACATCGCTCCCTCCCTCCTCTGGACCCCAACATCTCTGTCTCTGAGACGTTAGGTGACTCTTGTCCGAGCCCCTCCTACACAGGCATCTGGCTGAACTGCCCCAAACCACGGCCGGAAGGTGCTCAAATGAACAGGCACGGTGGCACCCGGTGGCTAGCTGTCCCTTCCCCAGCAGGGCTTCTGAGGCCAGGACCGCCTCACGTCAACCCAGCCAACCGGAGCCACGTGGAAGTGTTTCTGCACAAAGTCCTGCCTCGACTTCACCAACGTTCCGTCCCATCTCACCCTGCTTCTCTGCGAACATCCATCTGGCCCGTTCTGGAGTAATTCGGGGCTACGGACTGACTGAGAAGTGGTTGTCCACACCGCAAAAGTTGGCTCTGAAGAAGGGGGCAGGTCTTGACAGATGGCAAGGGGCTCTCCCTGCAGGGAGGAGGAAAGGGAGTCCAAGGCAAGGAGGTGTGAGACGCGGAGCAAATGGGGCCAGGAGTGCGTGGGGCGGACGGGCGGGTGGACGGGATGGGGCCACCAGCCCAGAGCAAGCACCTTGCCGGTCACGCCCCAGTGATCCAGCCGGGTCGGGCCTAAGTAGACAAAGGGTGGAGGCCCAGTCTTCGGTCAGAATCCTGGTCACCGCCCAGCTGTGTGACCTTGACCTCAGGGAGGTCCCTGAACCTCTCTGGGCTTCAGTTCCTCATCTGGGTGATCTCGACCTATGCTCACAGGTCACTGGTTGTGGCCATTAAGTGAGGAGGAGAGCGTCCCAAGTTCCTGCAGTTACCTGATACACATGTCACCAGTCCCGCCCACGCTGAGCCGACACTGAGCCACCTGGGGCTCAGGGTCCCTTCCCTGCCCCACGGAGCCAAGCCAGCAGCCAGCAAGGAAGGGCACCGAGCATCTCAGCCCCAACGGCGTGAAGCCACCACCCCCCTCCTGGCAGACCAGCCTCCAGCTGGAGACCCCGGCTTCCCCTCGGGAGGGAGCCAGAGTTTCTCAATCTTTCCTGGGGGACGAGGTACGGCTGCTGCGGGGGGAGAAGGGGGGCAGCCCCCATCACTCGGCCCCAGATTGACCGGGCAGCGGCCTGAGAGCCAGGACTTGCCCGCCTGGGTGAGTAATCTTTTCCTTATCAGTCAGCTCTTAACGGGGATGACAGCCAGGATTAAATAGTAAGTCATTTCCAGCCCCATTACGGCCGCAGCAAGATGGCTCCAAATTAAATCTAACAGTCAATGAAATCGTCAATATTTAATTTACTCATTGCAGGTGGCAATTCAGCCCTCGTGACGCTATTGTTTAATGGCAGAAATATTGGGATTTCTCGCACATTACGGGACACAGAACTGCTAGACCGTCTCCACGAGGCGGCTTGTGAGTGAGGGGCGTGGAGACCTCGGGGGGCATCCCCGCGCTGCTCGGGAACACGGAGGCCCATGGGGCGCTGTCTCCCGGGGGCCCCGCTGTGCCCACCTGGGGCAATGGTTCCCATTCCTGGAATCCACTCGGCCCCTCCGGAAGCCGGAAAGAGGCAGAGGGAAGGGATGGGCGGTCCCGCCTGGTCCTCTGACCTCCCTCACTGGGTCTCACGGAGAGCCGGGAAGGGGGAAGGGTTCAAGGAGAGCAGCATCCCACACGCTCTGGGGCATTCAAGAGTGCCACCCATGCCCTCCCCACAGCCACAGCGACCTGAGCACACCCCCTCCCCGCAGGTCACCACTGCCCCATCCCCACAACCTTCCGCACGGCTCCCTGCCTGGTTTCCCCCAACCCTGCACGCCCCGCCCACCACCACCAAGGATGCTTCCTGTTGGCCACAGCCACGGCCTGGCCTGGCCCTTGACCTTCTGCAGAAGGACCACATTTCCACACACCGGGTTGAGAACACGCCCTTTCCTGGGTCAAGCAGTGGCCTGTATCCTTTACGAGGATTAACTGTCTTTGACAAGTTTTCTTTTCCCCCAATTACATGTATGAACACCTTTACGAAGGTACCAAAGCAGGCTGGTGCATGTGGCGGTCAGTCGCGGAAGAATGGGGGCGGGGGCGTGACGTCCCTTTCTGTCTGCTCCTCCTCCCCGCTGCCTCCAGGGGCAGTTTTCAAATTAACTTGATTTGTCTTTAAATAATGCACATCCATAATCAATAGTCAGCCCTCCCACAAAACTGTTTTTTCTTTCCGCTCCGACTTTTCACTGGCTTGGTTTCCCATGATCCTCTTGCTAATTTTTCCGGAATGCCCCGACTGAATTATTAAGTTCTTTCTCTAGGGGCGCCTGGGTGGCTCAGTCGGTTAAGCGTCCGACTGCTGGTTTCAGCTCAGGTCATGATCTCACGGTTTGTGAGTTCGAGCCCCACCTCGGGCTCCGTGCTGACAGCACAGAGCCTGCTTACGATTCTCTCTCTCTCTCTCTCTCTCTCTCTCTGCTCCTCCCCCACTTGTGCTGCCTCTCTCAAATAAATAAACTTAAAAAAAAAGTTAAGGGACACCTGGGTGGCTCAGTCGGTTAAGCATCCGACTTCGGCTCAGGTCGGATCTCACATGTTCGTGAGTTCGAGCCCCACGTCGGGCTCTGTGCTGACGGCTCAGAGCCTGGAGCCTGCGTTGGATTCTGTGTCTCCCTCTCTCTGCCCCTCCCCCACTTGCATTCTGCCTCTCTCTCTCTCTCTCAAATAAATAAATGTAAAAAATTAAAAAAAAAATTTAAGTTTATTTATTTATTTTGCTTGGAGAACTTATTTGGGCTTAAGGTTTTGGAAGACTCAAATGTGCCATGACCCCTGACTATTCACCCCCACTTCAAGACAAGGCATTGAAAGCCTCTGGAGGGTCTGCACTGGGTCAACAACGTCGTCTACGGATGACGGCATTTTGTCCTTATCCATCTTTTCACGCTCCTACTCTGGGCTTCGTGCTGCATCTACGGAACTTCTCACAATGTCCGGGCCCCTCGGTGCCTCCACACCTGCCCGAGCCCTCTGCCCTCTTCTAACCGTGGTCGTGATGAGCGAGGCCACCCCCACGCCCTCTGGAAAAGTGCTCACTCATTCAGCAGGCCTTTGTGACACCTGGCTGCAGCGGGCCCTGGCCGAGAGGACACGGGCCGGTGGGGAAGGCGGGTGGGGAAGGCGGGCACGTAATGAGAGGCATGAGGGACAGGGCCCGGGGCTGGAGGATGTCTGTTTGGAGTGCCTGGAGGCATCGATGCAGGGAAGCCGGCGCCTCCCCGGGGCAGGAAGAGCTGAGAACTGAAATTAAGCGGATCCTCGATGGGTGATGGGAGGGAAAGGCCATTCCAGGAGAGAAACACATTTCTGCAAAGACTGGAGGTAGGAGCGGAGGCCAGCGTGTTGAAGGAGATGCAGGGATGTGGCCTGACTGGGGCGAAGGCGATGGGGGCTGAGGCGGAATAAGCCAGGCCATTCCAGAAAGAAGGCTGTGGGGCCCGGAAGGTTCTGCGCAGGGCAGCGAGCACCTGCGGCAAGGGCACCGCACTCTTCACTATGTGCGCAAACCTTTCTCTCACCGAAACCCGAGTTTTCAGGGTGCTTACTCACCAGTGTGCATCCAACACCGAGCACAAGGCCTGGCACGGGGTAAATGCTAAGTAAACATCCGCCTGGACAAAACCCCCCAGATGCTCAGTCTTCCGAGAGCCGAGCCGACGGACCCACTTCCTGGATGTATTTTTCCATTTCCTGCTGTTTTATTTACAGTTAACCTGGTGGCCCCGCAGAGACACCCCTTCCCTCCACGGCTACCTAAGTTCACTGCCAAATGTTGGCTTTAAAAGGCAACGTCCAGGAGCGCCTGGGCGGCTCAGAGGGTTAAACGTCCGACTCCTGGTTTCGGCTCAGGTCATGATCTCGCGGTCCGGGGGTTCGAGCCCCGCGTCGGGCTCTGTGCTGACCCGCTCAGAGCCTGGAGCCTGTTTCGGATTTTGTGTCTCCCCCTCTCTCTGACCCTCCCCCGTTCGTGCTCTGTCTCTCTCTGTCTCAAAAATAAATAAACATTAAAAAAAAAATTAAGAAAAAAATCAGACAACCTTTGGCACAGGGCAGGTGGGCAGCAGGCAGACACGGTCCGCCCTCCCATGTCTCCAAGGCCCCCTGTCTGCCCCCATCTTTCCCCTACCAGCTGGCATCACTTCCAGCTCCTCTGTGCTCCGGGCCCCGAGCTAGGGGAGGTGCTCGCACTGCCCGGGGCTGCCGGCTCTTTCAGAGGTCTGGTCCCCCGAGGGGCTGCGCGATGGTTAATCTTAGGTGTCAGCCTGACGGGGTGCGTGCCGGGCGCCCAGACATCCGGTTAAACGTTACTCTGGGTGCATCTGGAGGAGACGAACGTTCGGAGCAGCAGACGGGGTAAAGCAGGTGGCCCTCTCTGATGAGGGTGGGCCTCATCCAACCTACCGGAGGCCTGAGTAAAACGGAAAGGCTGCGTAAGGAGGAATTCTTCCTGCCTGACCGCGAGCTGAGACACGGGGCTTACCCTGCCTTCAGACTCAGAGCGAAACATGGGCCCCTCTAGGGTCTCGTGCCTCTGCTGGCTCTTGGGCTGGAACTTACACCATCAGAGCTCCTGGGTCTCCAAATTCCCAACTTGTCAGCCTCCAGAATTGAACGCGCCGATTCCTTGCCACAAATCTCTTGCGTTTACGCACGCTTGTGTTTATGGACGTACATACATAATATACACGTTACGTATGTTAAATACGTGCACGTGTATAAACGTTAACGTATCACGTATATTAAAAACATACATAAACACGTAACGTAAACGTGTACGATACACGAACGTGCATATGTTAAAAGTTCCATCCTGTTGGCTCTGTTTCCCTGGAGAGCCCAGCGCAAGCTGGTCACAGGCAGCTCCGAGTCCTGCCTGCAGGGGACACTTGGTAGCAATGGAAGACGAACCCACGAAGAGCCCTCTGTTCCTCGTGGGACAGTGGTGGGTGGCAGTCGGGGACAGAGGGGGACCCCCCCCCCAACTCTCCACATGGCCGGAGGACGCAGGCCTCCCAGGAACACGTCACTACCACTGCCACATTTGCCCCGAGCACCGAGGTGACAAGGGCCATAAAACTAACAGTGACGCCTCAGACCTGTACGTGGTGGCCCGAGAGCCGCAAAGCAACAGCTCGTCCATTCTCGTTTGGTTCCTTCTTGTTCTTCGGTTCCTTCTGCGGAGGAGGAAATGGAGCTCTCTGGAGCGCAGGGGCTCCCCCCCCGCCCCGGCTCTCACCTCCTAAAGCATGAGGTCTTGGCTCCAACCTGGGCCCTCCCTGCGTGGGGACCCTTTGCCCGCGTGCACTGGACTGCCAGCCCCCTCGTCATGTGTGAATGACCGGGGGACTCACGCGAGCCTGGGCGCAGGGACGACTTCCACGCCATCTGGCAGTGGCCCGGGGAGCGAGACCTCACGCCGACGAGCAGAGGGCGAGCATTACACTGGACGGCCTTTCAGGACACGCACGTGCTGAGCACAGAGCCCCTCCTGCTGCTCCGGGGCCAACAGGCTCGTTTGGCTTCCACCCAGAAAGCTGGCTGCTATGGGGACCTCGCCAGCCGGGTCCGAAGGCTCCAAGATGGCCCAACCCACACGGTGTCACCAAGCCTCCGTTGGCCATCAGTGTCACAGCTGTCGCCATCATCACCCCGAGTGCAAAGTGCAGCTCAAGAGAACGGAGGTGCTTTCCGGACCCACAGGAAGCATGCAGACACGAACCGAAGACTTCACTTTAACCCCGAGAACCCCACGCCTTTCTCTGACCTAACCTCCACAGGGCGTGCCTGACTGATGCCCCTGCACGCCTGGCCCCTGGGGCAGAACCAGGAAACACCCCAAGTTCAGAGAAGAGGGCCACGCCCGAGCGCGGGCAGAGGGCCCAAATGACCAGCCCCAGCAGGTGTGGTTTTTTTTTTTAACGTTTATTTATTTTTGAGACAGAGCATGAACGGGGGAGGGACAGAGAGAGAGGGAGACACAGAATCGGAAGCAGGCTCCAGGCTCTGAGCCATCAGCCCAGAGCCCGACGTGGGGCTCGAACTCACGGACCGCGAGATCGTGACCTGGCTGAAGTCGGCCGCTTAACCGACTGAGCCACCCAGGCGCCCCCCAGCAGGTGTTTTTAAACACCTGCTGTATGAACACAAACCACTGTGTCCCTCCTCACGGAGAAAAGCCTGGAAGGCACGGGGCGCTCAGGTTACTCTCTGGAGGGGCACTGGCTCCGGAGCCAGGTGGCCTGCCCTCACACCCCGACCTGGCCCCGTCCGGCTGTGTGTGTTGGCGGGAGGAAGGGGGCCCCCAAGCCTCAGCTTCCCCTTCCCCACAAGGACCAACGAGAACACACAAATTACTGTTATTACTGATCGAGGCCCCAGCCTCTGTTCTCCCCTCACAGCGGCGGTTCAGGTGACTGTCCTCAAAACACAGACCCCAGAGCACACCTGCCAGACCGGGTCACCGAGAGCCCCAGCCCTGAGAGGGCGGGAGCTCGCGTGGCTCACCTCGGGGGCCCCCGTTCCCCTCCCGCCTCACTCCCCAGGCCCAGCTGGGCTCAAGGCCCCCCCAAGACTCCCGCAACCCTGCACCCGGCCCCTCCCACTCGGAGCTCAGGCCTGACCCCTGGGCCGTCCCTGGGTACCCCGAACTCCAGCAGTAAGACGAGCCCCCGCCCCCCCTCCACGGGAGATCCTCACTCACTGCGCTCTGCATTTAAACGAACAGATTATGCTAATTTCAGCTACAGTGATTAATAACTACATGTTAAAGGGAGATACCTCCCAGGGTGAGATCTTTGGGGGAAAGTTCTTGCCTGCAGCAAATGTTCTAATGTGACTTTAGACAAGAAACAGGTCTCCTCGATTTACTTATTTATTCGCGGGAGCAGATAAAAGCCTGAGCCACCGACAGCCCAAACGGAAAGACTTCCTTTCTTGGGCCTCGTGGACACTCACACGAAACTCTGGATGGTTCTCAGGGCGGAGGGTGTGGCCCAACCCTGCCCCGGCTGCTTTCTGCTGTGTGTGCCTGGGCAGGCAACCCTAACCTCTCTGGTCCTCAGCTTCCCACCCACGTGCTGGAGAGGAGGCGGCTGGCAAGCAAGGGGTCCTGAGGCCTTCCCGGCGGGGCTGCCCTGCACGTGGTGTGGATGACCCAGCCACTCGCAGTCTCAGCCTTGGACCCCACCCGGCCTGAGCCGGCCTGGAGATGCGCTTGGCCGGAAGTCCCCCCCCCCCCCCCGGGCCACCTGTTCAGGGCAGCCGCCAGGCAGGGCTCTCCGACCTCTCGATCCGGCGGCCCCGCCCAGCCTCGGGCACACACCCATGTGCAGGTGGCGGGCCACGCTCCTCCTCCCTCAAGGGACGCGTGGCCCTTGCACGGCACCCCCGGACGGCGCATCTCTCCCCAGCTCCCCCGTCCTCACTCCGCCGAGCCGCCTCCATCCGGGTCTCCGGCGCAGGCCCCCCTGCCCTCCCGGGGGTGGGAGAGGCAAGCAGGCGGCTCAGGTGCCAACGTCTCGGGCGGAAGTCACCACTGTTCCAGCCAGGACCTCCGCCCCCGTCCCCTCCCCCCTCAGCCCACAGGTCCTGCCTCTTCTGGCTCTTTCCACCCTCTCGGAGCCCTGCTGCTGCTGTCAGCTAATCTGGCTCCTTCCCCTCCAGACAAGACCCCAGTGGCCCTGCCTGACCCGGGAGCCGGCGGGCAGGGTCTCAGTGAGGGGGTCCAGCACTGCCTCCTCCAGGGCCTCAGACCCGGCACGGCCGGCAGAGGGTGGCAGGGGACGCGCCCATCCCTGGAGCCTGGGGCACAAGCACCAGCCATTTATCCCCAGGAGCTCCGAGCCGACCACCAGGGCGTTTCTCTACCCTGATCACCCACCTGCCCCAGCCACCTGCGCCCTGCACACAGGAGGCGGGCGCCGGCCAGAAATCCTCTTTCCGGAGGCCTCACTTCCACACGTCTGTTCACCCACCCACCCCAAGGCAGGGATGAGTCTTCACCTGGAACTAAGCCGCGCAGGGAGGGGGCGGGCAGGCGCGGGAGGATTCCAGAGACGGCCACGCGTTTCCCTCCTGCTGCCCCTTCAGCCTGGAAGGCCCTTTCCTCCCGCTAGCCGCGGCACAGACCCAACTCAACCCCACCCGCCTGTCACCCAGGTCACCCCACGTCACCCAGGTCCCCCCCACGCTGCCACCCACTGTCTCCTCCTTGCTGTGGTCAGGAGCTGCCGGGACAGGGGGGCAAGGGCCCAGTAGGCACGCCTCTGGAAAGATGATGTGCAAAAAAGTCCAAGCCTCTGAGTCCGGCCTGGGCTCTCCCCTGGCGTTCCAGGCCCCGGGAGCACCCTCACCGGCTTTCCAGCACAGACAGAGACGGGGGTGGGGGTGGGGGGGGTGAGCCCGGAGCCCCGAGCACACCCCGCCCGACCCCGGTCAGCCCTCACGTGGCCGCAGAGAAAGCTCAGAAACCCGGTGGGTCGGGTGCCTGCGTGGCTCAGTCGGCGAACTGCCCAACTCAATTCATGATTTTTCGGTTTGTGAGATCTGTATTGATGGCACAGAGCCTGCTTGGGATTCTCTCTGTCCCTCCCTCTCTCTCTGCCCCTCCCTGGCTCGCGCTCTCTCTCTCTCTCTCTCTCTCTCAATGAACAACTACGCTTAAAAAAAAAATTAAAACAACCAAAAAGAAACCCAGTGTTTCAGTCTCCTTCATGGAGAAGCCTGAACCTCGGGGCTCGCCTGCCCATGGCCTCAGGCGGGCCCCACGCTCCGCTCCTGCTTCTCAGAGGCCGGCCTCTTGGGAAGCTCGGGGTCACACGGAAGGGCCGGCCTGGGCACTGGAGACATAGGGGAGTCAGGCCCAGCCACTGTCCTCACAAAGTTCCCAGGCACGGGGGGGGGGGGGGGGGGGGGGCAGCGGGAAACGACAGGTCCAAGGCCATTCTGTCCCCGGGGCCCCAAGAGGAGGGCAGCAAGAAGCAGGTGACCATGCCAGCGTCCGTGAGCATCAAGGTGCCAGCACAGGAGCCCTGGTGCCCACCTACTGTGACCACAAGCAAAGTCGTAAAGGCCGAATGAAATGACAGGCGGCCACTGGGAACCAGTGAGGGGCAGCCATTGTCAGATCGGTGCCTGCGGAAGAGACGCCAGAATCCCCTTCTGTTTTATTTTTTTATTATTAAAAACAAATTTTTTGACGTTTATTTTGGAGAAAGAGAGAGAGAGAGGCCGAGCATGAGCGGGGGAGGGGCAGAGAGAGAGGGAGACACAGAATCTGAAACAGGCTCCAGGCTCCGAGCTGTCAGCACAGAGCCCGACGAGGGGCTCGAACCCACAGACCGCGAGATCCTGACCTGAGCTGAAGTCGGACGCTTAACCGACTGAGCCACGCAGGCGCCCCCTTAATCCTAATTTTTTACAAATAATCTTTTCACTTTAGGATAGTTTCAGACATACAGAAAAGTGGCCCAGATGGTACCGGGTCCCACACACCCACGCCTGGCTTTCCCTACCGTCATCGCCTCCCCCTGGGGTCTGGCACATTCGTCTCAACTACGGACCCAGGATCTGTATGCTCCTTGTTAACTGACGTCCACACTCCATCCCGAGCTCCAGCGTTTCCACCTCACGTCCTCTTCCCGGGACCCCACCCAGGACCCCACGTGACACAGCCATCACGCCTCCTTGGGCCCCTCCCGCACCGTGACAGTTTTTCAGACTTTCCCCGTTTTTGACGACCTTGACAGATTCGAGGCAAGTTCGTCCGGCATTCTGCAGAACGAACCTCAACCGGGATTCGTCTGATGTCTTGCTCGGGGTTGGACTGGGGTCCCGGGTTTGGGAGGAAGCACACAGAAGGGCCCTCCTCGTCCCGCCCCATCAGGGCACCTGCTTGTCAGCCTGCCTGATGACAGAGGTGCCGGCCTCAGTCACCCCCACCCCCACCCCGTCCACGCTGCCCTGGAGGGGGCGGCACTGCACGGCCCACGCGGAAGGAGGCGGTTCTGCCCCAGCTCCTCCGGGGCCAAGTATCTGCGTCCTGCATTTGGAATCTTCTGTGTGGGAGCCTGGTCTCTTCTCCCCTGCCTATTCAATCCCTTATTTATAAAGCACGAAGTCACGTTACCCTTGGGATTATAACCCCATACTATGTTTTGCTCCTCAAACTGTCCCAGCCGTGGCCAGGGGGTGCTCTGAGTCGGCTCCTGTGTCCCTCTGACATATTCCCATCATTGTGATTTTTCTTTGTTTCCAGCACTGCAAGATGCTGTGCTCCTGGACACCCTTTATCTGTTGCATCGAAGGACATGGCCAGAGTCACCCCTGGCTTCGCGGAGCTAAGGGAGACGGCGTTGGAGCGACGGGGTCTCTGTGCGGTGCCAAGGCCCCCCTCACGTCAGTCAGCAGGAGACCCCCCCAAACAAAGGGTGTTTCCATCACAAATGACACCCCGTAGCTGGTGGCACGTGAGCTGTGGAGTCAGGAGGGGCCGGGACTCAACAGAAAAACGCAGCTGCTTGAGGATAACCGATTAGGGGCGAGAGGCTGCTCGCGCTTGGTTAGAATAAAGTCTAATGTGCAGGATTTCCATCATCTCACGTGGTCCTTGCCACAGTCCCACAGGAGCCTTTACCGTCCCCATTTCGCAGATGAGGAAATAGAGGCACGGAGAGGTTGAGTAACTGGCCCAAGGACACCCAGCTGCTAAGCGTTGGCACGGAGAGCGAAACCCCGTCTCATCGTCTGCCTGCTCTGGAAAGCCTTCAGGGTCACTGCTCTGTTGTCCTCAGGTCCTCTGGCAGCACCCTCGTCTCCTGAAACCACAGGAGGTGAGCTCTGAAAGGCCCAGAGATCACAGCCCCACCCCAGTGTCTGATACTTGGGGACACCAGAGCCCAGAGAGGCCACAGAGCCCGCTCATCAGACAGCCGGAGGGCATCCCTGCCTCCCAGCCCCTGGGCACCGGGACTCTGCGGTGTCTCCCCAGCCCTTCTCGTGGGGCTGGCCACACGATCTGCTCTGCAGAGAAGGCCGAGGAAATCCTTCCCTGAACACTGTTCTTTCAGGACGGACTCCAGCAAAGGTCCATCCTGCAGAGCCACAGGGCAGGTGCTGATCAACGGGAGCTGAAACGCCAAAGGCGGCACCTGAGCCCCGGGAGGGCGGGGCCCGGCAGGGCCAGATGCACCTCGCTCGCTCGCTCGTGCATCGGAGGGCATGAGCAGTGCCGCCACACCCCTGCCGGCAGGTCTGCTGCTGCACAGCCCCCAGGCACCCCCCCCCCCCGTGCCTGCTCCTGAGGCCAGGTCAGTGCATCACCAAGGCTGCTGTGACCCCGGCCACCCCCGCAGGCTTCCCTCTCTGCTGGGGGCAGGGCGGGCCGCCTCTCACCGCACAGACAACGGGCCACACACCGCTGTCGCCGGCTCCAGCAGCAGTTCCCAGGCTCGATTCTCGAACCCTCCCTAGAGCCCTGACCGCAGGGAGCAAAGGTGGGGCAGGGCAGCTGTGTGACCAGAGCTCCCTTGGCCACTCTGAGGCGACCCATCCTCAGACTAGCTCTGAGGAATGAGGACCTCGGCGCATGTCCACATACCTCATGCTGGAACTTGAGGCTTCGGCATCCGGGTCCTGAATCCCCTTCAGTCCCCCCCTCCGAGGCTTCCCCTCCCTGTCCCCAGGGGACTGGACACAGAGGGGTCTGTAATACACTTCCGGGCATTTCTTCCTTCCCAGCTGGACAGAGCAAGTCACCATCAGTGACCCCCCCGCCCCGCCCGCCACTACAAAGCCTGTCCGATGGGGATGCCTCTGATGTCCTCACCTGCACCTCTCACCTGGCGGGATCGCTCTGTCCTCCCTTGGATTTTCCGCCATTTTCCAGATGACGAAAGAAGGCATTCATGCCCGGTAAGCGGCACCACTCTGCAGGATTTCGGGCCCTTTCAGGAGCCAGTCGGGGCCGGCGGTCGAGATGATGTACCCGGCACCCGGTATAGACGCGTGACTAACACCCCAGAGTCAGGAAGACGGGGAGAAGGGGCTTTACGTTTCCACTTGGGCGTGGCTGACCTTGGTGGAAATGGAGCCAATGATGTGTGTGTCCCCCCATTGTGTCCCCAGGTCCCAGCAGACATCTGGAGGCCTCAACACAGCTCTGATCGACCCGGGGATGTGCGGTGCCTTCAGGCAGCCAGGACGGGGCCTGGCCCTTGGCACTGGTCTTGGCACCGGTCCACCCCCTGCAGAACGTGACTGAAGCCTGTGCTGATCCTTCCCCTGTGGGGTTGGGGGCGTCTCCCCACTGGGCAGGGAGCTCCCTGAGGGCATCTTACAGATCTCGCCCCCCACCTGGCTCAGTGCAGAGTCACGCATGCAACAGGTGTCCCCAGCTTCCAACAAACGAGTAAGAACAAGCTAGCTGCTCAGGGAGGCGATGCAGCTCTGAACTGGGTCTGGACTGGGGTGGGAGGGGGCAGTCACGTGGGCTCACAGTGGGGCCACCCGCACCGTCAGCACTGAAGGCTTTAAAGCGAGCAAGGACTACAGATCCACCATCCAGCAGCTCCCCTAATGGATGACACGGCTGGGTCTTGGGGGAGCCCTCACAGCAGAAAGCATTAATGAGAGATAAAGGCTCGGCTTTGAAATTCAAATTCTTTTGCGTTCCTCATCCACCTCTTCTGAGATGACTATGGTTCGACCGGTTTTTCCAGAGCTAATCGCTTTGATGTTGTTAATGAAAATATGAAAGGTGATTAAGGGGGACTCTTTTTCTTTCTTTCTTTCTTTCTTTTCTAACTTTGGGAGAACGTACAATGCGTTCTGGATTTGGGCATTCTGGCCGATTGCGCATTTTCATCATTTTGTTAAGGGGGAGGGGAGCCAGAGTGGCCTGGAACCTCGTCTTGGCTGAGACGGCTCCCCGACTGGACCGAGTGCCCGGAGGCTGGCGATGGCCCTCTTGGCACGCGCTGTTGGGTCCGGATTCCTCTGCCAGGGTCAGCTCAGGGGTGCTCCGGGCAGAGCCAGGCACAGCGCCGGCCTCACAAACCCTCAGTCGGTCAACAAACGCCGAAGGAGCATTTCTGCCTGCCTGGACCCGGTCCTGGGACCAAGACGATTGCGGCCCTTCCCCTCCGCAAAGAAGTGTGCGCCGGGGCTGTGTGTCTGCCCCAAATGGGGATTTCCTCTTTGCTGCCAGACGCAGCCCTGGCACAACCCTGGTACCCCGTAAGCCCAGAGAGCGAGCAGGAGGCTGCCTGGAGACGGGGAGCTACAGACAATCACAGCTGACTGAGAACAGAGCTGCTGGCCAGGAACCAGCAAAACACTCATAACGGTGGCTTCAAAGACCTTCTGGAGGCTGAATGCGAACAAGCTGGAGAGTTAAAATCTCCTGACGGCTCAGTCGAAGGGGCCCCTCATACTTTGGTGGGTTTCCCTCCAGGAACCCCATCAGGTTCTCCTAGTAAATCCTGGAGGAAAATCCTCTTGTGCTTGACCGAGGGGAGGGGAAAAGTAACCATTTTGAAATACGATGAACATATACCGATCACCTACTGTTTTCCCAGCTTTGGCAAGGTATGATGGGAGGGGACTATGTGGCCCCTGCTCCCTCCCAGAGCTGTGCAGCTGGTTGAGGAAGACCCAGCCCAGCACGGTGAAGTCAGGGAAGCCTTCCCGGAGGAGGAAGTACCAAGTCAGTTCTTAAAGGATTTGCAGGAATGAGCCAGGAGACAAGGCAGGAAGAGACAACACAGAATTAGCAGAAACAATACTAAATGCACACGTTTTGGACACTGATGAGCCATCCAAGTGTGGAACGTGGGGCCTGGGGTTGTGTCCCTGGACCCCTGGGCTAGGCTAAACTCTCCTCCTGGCTCAGAAGCACTGTGAACTTTGGGCTGCAGCCATAGCGGTTATGACAACAGACAGGAGTGGAACATCAGTTCTGTTCTTGGCCCCGGAGGGCTGGTGTGTGAAGTCATAATCGGCCTCATTAGGGACATGACGGTCTGTACAAACATGCCCTGATGTGGCACACGCTTGCATTTTCACGTACACAACCCACACACTCGAGCGTGCTGGTGCAACACAGCACCGAGTCCTGCCTCTGTGCAACGTACGTCGAGTTTTCACACCAGACAGACGCGCCCTGCCGACCGTGGGTCGCTTCTGGGACCCTGCCACCACCTCGCGGGCCCTTACAGACACGGCCCGACGCTGTATAGCTAACGTCGAATCAAGCCAAAAATCAGAGGAGAAAGAAAGATAGGTCTTCAAACAGCAGGTATCCCTCCACCACGCCGGGCTTACAGTTCAAATCAGACCTGCCGAGTGTGAATGTGATTTAGATTTAATGAGATCAGGGCGATACACGGAGATACAGATGCCAACCAATTCGTTCCAACTAATGGTGTAACGTTCTTGCTGTTGCTGAAAGTTTAGGTCATATGATACCACTCAGTGCCCCAATCGCTGAACAAGTAAATCAAAAAGAAACGTGGGGACGCCTGGGTGGCTCAGTCGGTTGAGCGTCCGACTTCGGCTCAGGTCACGATCTCACGGTTCGTGGGTTCGAGCCCCGCGTCGGGCTCTGTGCTGACGGCTCGGAGCCCGGAGCCTGCTTCGGATTCTGTGTCTCCCTCTCTCTCTGCCCCTCCCCTGTTCACGCTCTGTCTCTCTCTGTCTCAAAAATAAATAAACGTTAAAAAATTAAAAAAAAAAAATCATTCCAGGGGCGCCTGGGTGGCTCAGTCAGTGAAGCAGCCGACTTTGGCTCAGGTCATGATCTCGCGGTCCGTGAGTTTGAGCCCCGCGTCGGGCTCTGTGCTGACAGCTCAGAGCCTGGAGCCTGCTTCGGATTCTATGTCTCCTCCTCTCTCTGCCCCTCCCCTGCTCACGCTCTGTCTCTGTCTCTCAATAATAAATAAACGTTAAAAAAAAAAAAAAAAAAAAAGAAATGTGGATGAACAAATGAGCGTTGTTGTGGCTGGAAACAAACGGCCTAGAATTTAAAGCCGAATCCTGAGATCTTCCTTCAGACTTTGCCTCTTCTCCAGCACGAAGCCACCTAGCCAACTCTCCTGGCCAATCCCTCCTCACCTGCTCCCCCCTCCCCTGCTGCATCCCCACACTCAGCTGAGGGCCTTGCTTCTCATTTCACTCAGAAAACACAGCAAAGAACTTTCCAGAAGCCACCGCCACCACCATCTCACTACCCTCCCCACGTGCACCAAGCCACCTTCTCTGCAGAGACTGAGGGCCAAGCAAGGGTCCAAGCTCTTGATGGAGACCCCTCTGCTGGCTCCACCTGCCTCACCACTGAGGCAAGCAAGCCCAAGGCAACGCCTGCACCTGCCTGGCCTCGCTCCTCCTCTGGTCACCTGGAGGCTGGCCCTGGGTGGGGAGTGCAGGTGGCGGATGGGCAGGTGCCCAGAGCCACAGTGACGCTCCTGCCCACCCCGGGAGCCCCAGCCAGCCAGCCTAGCAAGTGCGTGCAGAGCCTGGTTACACGAGTCACCACTCACGGTGTTCCTCACAAGTCACACGGTTCCAACAAGGACTGACTGATCTGGCATCTTCTGCCCTGCCCTGCCCATCCCATTCAGCCCCATCAGCCCCTGGATGACTCTTTCTGGAGCACAGAGCCCATGCTGGGTGCCATGGCGGTAGCTGTCCTCACTCTGTGTTCCCCGAGGAGGGGAGCCCCTCCAGGATCCTAAGAGACTTGCCCAAAGCCACACCGCTACCAAGTGCGGGAAGCCCAGTTCCAGCCGTCCCAACGGGGTGGCGACCAAAGACGCGGACGCTGTCCGTGGTGCTGAATCAACGCCGGCCCAGCTCTCCTACTACCCGGGACACCAGGGGTTCCACCCCGTCTTGCCCAGGAGAGGGCGCTAAGCGGTTTTGCTGCATTATCCAGGTTAAAAACAAAACTTTTAAATGTGGCCTTTAAGCTACCTTAGATTGGGCGGAAAGCAGATTTACGATTTAGGTTTCACAATGTACACATCTAGTATCATGCAGTTTTCACCATTCTGTCTCGTTTCCAAAAGTCACACAACTTTTCCTCTGGGAAGCTGGAAATGCCCTGTCCCTGGAGGCTTCATGGCCAAAGACACCCTGACTGCCCCCACCCCGTCTGCCTGCTCTAAAGCACATCATCTCACTGTGCATTTGAGGCAGGACACTTCATGCCTGCAGGTTCACCTTTTGAACGTATATGTATTTTATTAAGTACTAAAGACAGACCAAAGACGATAAGATACGTGCATCATTTAAAGAATAACAATACCGGGCGCCTGGGTGGCTCAGTTGGTTGAACATCCAGCTTTGGCT
The DNA here is from genome assembly GCF_018350155.1 of Leopardus geoffroyi. Taxonomy (NCBI): domain Eukaryota; kingdom Metazoa; phylum Chordata; class Mammalia; order Carnivora; family Felidae; genus Leopardus; species Leopardus geoffroyi. The sequence continues at coordinate 138,053,326 of NC_059341.1, forward strand.
CAGGTCATGACCTCACGGTTCATGAGTTCGAGCCCCGCGTCGGGCTCTGTGCTGACAGCTCGGAGCCTGGAGCCTGCTTTGGATTCTGTGTCTCCCTCTCTCTCTGCCCCTCCCCCACTGGCGCTCTGTCTCTCTGCCTCTCAAAAATAAAGAAATGTAATTTAAAAAATTAAAGACTAATTATATTGTGTGTGTGCCCAGTGCCCAGGTTACAGAAGGAAAATCAACACTAGCTTTGAAATACCCCTACGTGCCCTCCCCACTCCCTCCCACGTACAGGTAACTATGATTTTGCATTTATCACTCCCTGAATTTTCTTCGTAGTTTACCAAATCTACATATCCAAAAATACAGTTTTGTTTTGCCTATCTCTGAACTTTATATAAATGGAATCATACCAAAGTACCGTGCAACCTCCACTCTGGGCTCAACGACACATTCCTAAGGTTCGCTGCTGCTGCTTGTGGCCTGGCTCGCCCCTCCCCACTGCCACACGGCGCATGCGTGTACTTGGTGACCCATTCACAGTCAGCACACATCTGATGGTCTTGTTTGGGCTGCTAGGAACGTGCAGATCTCCTGGCACACCTGTGTCAGACTTTTTCTAAGGCACGCACCCAAAAGTAGGACTTCCGGCCACAGGATAAGTGTGTCTTCAGCTTTACTGGATGACTCCAAATTGTTTTCCACGTTCCCCAATTTCTGGCCCTCGAGCACTGCATAGTTTGGGCTGGTCTGTGTGTGCTCACCAGCCCCCAGCACCATCAGACTGGTGTCACAAGGAGGAGGCAGAATCTCAACGTGGTTTTCGCGGGTATTTCCCGGACACGGGTAAGGCCGAGCATCTTTTCACAAGTTGACTGACTCTTCGCTTCGAGGAAGGTCTGTCCAACACCCCCTGCTCCCGCCCCGCCGACACCTCTGGGTTCCGGCTTCGGTAGAAAGGCTCTGGACCAAACGCATGTCCTTCAGAGGACCGGACAGGCTGATGCTCTGTGTGGAGTCTGCCTGGAGCTGCAGAGGACAGCAGCCCTGCCCACCCCCAGGGTCCTCACCCGCCAGGTGAGCCCACTTTCCAGGTTCACAGCTAAATGCGTTCTTGCTGCCCCCATCCCTGATAATAACAGCCCCTAAGCTGCAATCACACTTCGGGTTCAGAAAGCATCTCCTCGAGCTGTAGCCCTTCCCAGGTCCCCCGGAAACCCCACCACGCAGCCTTAGGGGCAGTTCCGGGCTGACTCTCGGGGGCTCTAGCCCCGTGGGCACGCCATGCCTGTCTCACTCTGCTGCACCTGCAGTGGGTGCCTGGTCCAGGTCTGGCACAGATCTGGAACCCAGAGGATCCTCCCAATGGTGGGGGCTGTGGAGGATGGGAAGCAGTTACCGTCTGGGGGCTCCAAGCAGGCCTGGCAGATGCCACGGCTGAGGCCAAGACCGCCTTGAGGCCAGGGAAAGGGCAGCCACGCTGGAGAGGCGGCTGTGGTCTGTAACGTGCACAAGAGCCCCGGGTGGCAACAGAGGCAGGTGGGGCTGCCTCCTCCCAGCATAAACGTGGCTCGTGCTCCCCCTTCCTACAGCCCCCCGAGGGCAGCCAAGGCAGAAAGGAAATGTGGTCTCACTTGAACTCTTTCGCCTCTTCCTCACTCTCATCCAAAGACCGCACCTCCAGCACCTGGGGCCTCAGTGGAGGCGGGGGGAGGGCTCTTCCCTCCTCCCCCCTGTGCTCCCTCAACCCCAGAGGCAGACTCAGCATCCATGATCATCTCTAATACTGGCTCTGTGTTCTCAGAAACTTTATCTCCTTAAAGCCTCTGAGATATGCTCAGTGTAGAGTGTTTGAGCTTCCAAAATACACCTCTTAGCACCCTGCTGCCTTTTTAAAGACCTGAGGTGACATTCACACAACGCGAAAGTAACTATTTTAAGTGTTTTTTCGTTTGTTTGTTTTTACTTATTTATTTTTGAGAGAGCGCAAGCAGGGGAGGGGCAGAGGGAAGGAGACAGAGGATCCGAAGCGGGTTCTGCAATGACAGCAGCGAGCCCGACGCAGGGCTCGAACTCAAAACCGTGAGATCATGACCTGAGCCGAGGTCGGATACTCAACTGACTGAGCCACCCAGACACCCCAAAATGACTGTTTTAAAGAGAACAACTCGGTGGCATTCGACCCACTCACAGAGTCAGGCAACCCCCGTGTCCACCCAGCTCTAAAACATTCCCTTCCCCCACAAGAAGCACTTGGCTTGTTCCTGCAAGGACGTTTTCAAGTCTGGGGTCTGGGGCTTCCGTGGGGAGACTGGGAACTCCTTCCTGGAGGGCAGGCGGGGTCTTGGGCCATTTCCGCCCCACCCTTATCCTTGCTCAAAGTCACTGACAACCGGGGCACCTGGGTGGCTCATTCGGTTAAGTGTCTGGCTTCGGCTCAGGTCACGATCTCGCAGTTCATGAGTTCGAGCCCTACATTGGGCTCTGTGCTGACAGCTCAGAGCCCGCTTGGGATTCTCTCCCTCTCCCTCCCTGCATGTGCATGCATGCTCTCTCTCCCAAAAATAAATATTTAAACAAAACAAAACAAAGTCACCGACACGTGCAGTAACTTCTAAACATGAGGCACATAGTCTCCAGGGTCTCCTAAGTGTAAACCCAGCACCTTCCAGTGTCACCACCCTCCACCACAGCAGCATCAGCGAATGTAACCAAGGGCATCTCCCTGCAGCCTAGGCCGGGGGGGCCTCAGGGAGAGAACCCACAAGGAAACCCAAGCGAATGGGGTACGGAGGGCTGGGCCGTGATAAAGACGTGGAGACAGATGAGTCAGATACGAAGGAATCCACTGCTGTGGCCATCCATGGTGCCAAACCAAAGCAGCCTGGAAGGTTCTGGTTCCCCAAAAGTCAGGCCCACTGCCCCCCAAACACCAAGAAGTCACTTTACACAAGTGGGTCCGGCACACGTGTGTCTGTGAAGTGACTAATTAGCTGTGACTCAGACACGCTGACGACACGGCTGGGGTCCTATGTCTCCAGGGAGCCGAACGAGTCCTTTCACAAGGGGAAAGTGCCCCCCCCCCCCCAATCTAACCCGGGACCAGGAAGCAACATCTGTCACCCTGCACTGCCACCCAGAGTCATCAGCACAACTAATTACCACTAATTGTAATATCGTTTCTGTCTTGCTGCTAATACATTTAGACTTGCTAATCAAATCAAACCGTCCCACCTTGCCGTGCGGCTTCGAAATAAACATTTCTGCAAAGCGAGAAATAAATCACTCCGAGCTTTGTTCTCTTTTTTTTCTGCAGCCATGTCTGTGGGGACGTGGGGTGGGGGTGGGGGGTCCACATACTCGTCTCTGGGACCAAAGGCATGGGAGAAGTCTGACAAGGAACTGGCCTTTACTATCCAAAGCTTCCAAAGAGAGGGGGAGAGAAAGGGTTAAGAGACACTCGGGGACTGGGAGAGGAGGGGAGGAGGTGAGCAGGAAACCCTCCTAACTGAGCCTGCACCAATTTGCTAAGCACTGTTCCTGTGTCACCTCCACCCTCTCGGGGTCCCTGTCTCCTGTGGCCCCTGGCTGGACTGGTGGGTCCTTTGCAGGACCCCCTCCGAGCTCCCTCCTTTTACTCACCAAGGAGGGCTGCCCTTATGTGTCCCCAGACCTGGCTAGGAGCTTGTAGAGGGCAGGGACCTTGTGCAGTTGCTCTGTTTTCCCAGCACCTCAGCCAAGGCCAGGCACACAGCAGGTGCGCAGGAAACGCCACCCCCCCCCCCCAATAAACACGCGAACAGACCGTAAGAACTAGGTCAGTGCTACTCTATCCCTCTCTGCAGACGAGGAAACTGCGGTGTGAAGAGATACCAAGTGGTAGCTGTCCGGCATCTGTAGTCAGTAAAGGGCAGGACCTAAGGATCAGTCCCGGGTAGGTCTAAGCCTGCGCTCGTGCTCCTTCGGGAAGCGGGGCGGGGGAGGTGGCCCCTCATATAGCTACACAGGGACCAGTAATGAAATGCTAAGGGCCACAGGGCTCTGTGCTCAAGGACACACTGCCGTGATTCGCAGAATTCTGGAACGCAAGCTGACAAAAGGGTGACCACGAACGCAAGTTAGTATAAATGCACCTGTTACTACAGCAATGCTGCTGTCCTCACCTCTCCACGTCCACCCCATTGCTGAGAAAGGGGTTTATGCCACCCCAGGGTGGGGGCAGGGGAACCACAGAGCGGTGGCCCTCGGCTGGCTCCTTCTGCCTTGGCAAAAGCCAACTCCCAGCGACCCCAACAGCCTGGCGAGGCCATCGGCATGGTAGCGTGGTTCGGCCAGGCCTGGCCTTGATCAAGTCACTTCCCCACCTTCAACATCCTCAGCTGCTTCGCCGGGAGGAGGGGAACTAGTCAGCTTCTGTGTTTATCTTGCGGCAGAAGTAAGCGAATGAATGGAACGATACGACCCGAATAACAGAAGTGTGGGGTAACCTTTCCAGGGCAAGGGAAGGGACAGTGGGGAGGACAGAGGCGGAGACTAAGCACTGACCACAGCCTCACAGCAAGCAGCACCTCCTCGCCATCACCCTCCACCAGCTGCCCGCGGGGCCGACACTGATAAACCCATTTCACAGATGTGGAACTGGAGGCATGGAAAGTCAGCCAACCCCACTGTGAGAGGACGCAGGGCTGCCAGCCAGGTCCGGACGACTCCAGACCTGGGGGAGGGGGGTACAGAGAGCTCAGCTCCTCCTCCTGCAAATCCCCCCACCCGGCATCTCGCAGCCACTGGTTCTGCCAGAGCAGAGTATCCGCATGGCTCCCGTACGTAACTAAAAAATGAGAAGCGCATCCCACATCAAACGAGGCTGTCGATTTTAATTAATTTCAGATCTTGCGTGTTTCTGGCAATTATTTGTAACAAGGCTTACAGAGGGCATTTAAAATTCATTGTGATTTTTATCTAGAAATCAATGCTTATTTTTTAAGTAGCTCATTAGGGGTGAGGATGTATTACAGGAGCAGCAGGCCCTGTGTCAGGAAGGAGGCACCTGGGGCTAACGGGAGAAGCCAGCAAAGGGAGATGTCTAAACTGCGATGGCAAGATCAAGGCCAGCAGAATTATGAAATGGAGCTCCAGTAGATAAAACAAAACCTGATCTGGATGGGGCAAAGGCAGAGTCACCCAGAATGGGGAAGGAGAGCTTCTCAGCCTCGGCCAGTGGCTCTCAGGGAGCCCAGCCGTCCAGGCAGCTCGCCGACACGGGCAGAGGCTACGGCAGCAGCATCAGGCGCCCTGCGTGGGGACCGGAGCACAGACTGTACGGAGGGCACCAAGAGAGGAGCCTGCGAGAACTGGGGCGTGTGACACGGGGCCCAGGCCTCTCCCCAGACATCACACCAAGGGGCAGGTAATGCAGGCTGGTGCCATGACCCTCACTTTCTGTGTTTGTCTTTTAAACACACGTTTACGGAAATAGGTTTTAAAATTCATCCCAAGAAAGAGGAAGGAAAGAAGAAATGTCCAAGTATCAGCGACACAAAACACGAGTGCAAAGAGTCTAACGTCCCAGACCATTCTCACCGATAGTCCTCTTTCCTCCGCTACCCCTTTGCGTGCAGAGGTCACGTGATTAAAACCGAGGCCAGCCCTCCGAGTTATAAGAAAACCACGAATGTCGACACAGGCTCTTACAGCTTATAAAGATACAGCTACGTCCCTTTAGCGAGCAGGGTAAGTAAGGTTTGGGAAGTTTCCACGCCTTGCTCAAGAGGGCAAGGCGAGCACTCAGAGGACCTGGGGCTGGGCCCCCCTCGCACGCCCCAACCTCAACCCTTCTGTGAGGGTAGCAAGGTGGGACACACCCATCACCACCCACACTGCCACCATCACAAGAGTCACCACCCTTGTCTTCTTCTTCATCGTCATCATCACCCCCATGATCACGAAAGAGGGAAAGGACCGGAGAAGCAGGCTGTCCACACCCTTCCATTGTGTCAGGCGCCCAGGGAAAGGGTTATCCTCGCTCAGAGGACTGGTTCTCACTCTTCAGGGGCTCCAGAATCTCACGGGGGGAGGGGGGCACATCGCACATACTTCTGGGCTCAGCGGTGGAGCTGCTGCTTCTGCAACTACGGACCAAGCACCTGCTGGCAGGTGGAGCTCCCAGGAGATTCAGGTGAAGACAGGTGGTCAAGGGGCCAGAACCTAGAGACCCTGAACAAAGGTCCAATTGGGGCCCGAGTCTCTGCAAAGCCCGAAAACACCGCAGTGGAGGGTAGAGAGTCACCTGGGAGTTAAAAAAACACGTGCTATGTGCAACAAGGAGCGATTACGTCAGTGATGATATGGATGCTTATTTTTATTTTGATATCGCTCCCGAACCCGTTAATGACATTTGTAGGGGTGGCAGGATCGCTTATCTCCTTCTTTTTCATTTAAAGTTTTAACTTTCGGCGCGCCTGGGTGACTCAGTCGGTTAACCGTCCGACTTCAGCTCAGGTCATGACCTCGCGGTTCGTGGGTTCGAGCCCCGCGTCGGGCTCTGTGCCGACAGCTCGGAGCCCGGAGCCCGCTTCGGATGCTGTGTCCCCTCTCTCTCTGCCCCTCCCCTGCTCGCACTCTGTCTCTCTCAAAAATAGATAAAAACATTAAGAATAATAATAACTTATAAAATAATAAAGTTTTTATTTTCAAGGGGTACCTGGCTGGCTCAGGTGGGGGAACACCACCTGACTCTTGATCTCAGGGTTGTGGGTTCGAGCCCCACACTGGGGGTAGAGATTACTTAAATAAGTAAATAAATCTTCTAAAAAGTCATTTTCAAGAAAAATCACATAGTATTTTCTACGCCTGGGATTCCCCTCCAGAACCTCAGCGGCGACAAGAGGGGACAGCCGACTTCCAAGGAGACCTACTAAGTGGCGGCAGATGTCACAAACATACCTGCAACCAACAACAGACACCTGCCTGGAAAATGCTACCTGAGCCCCACAGTCTTTACCAATAATACTGGCAGAGTGTCGTGTTCTGTCATCTGTTATCAACCCTGTAGGGGTTCCCAGGATGGTACGCAAGGGGCACGAGGGACTTTGTTGCTTGGGTGTTGACTCTGGTCACTTTAGAATCTCTAGAGCTTTTTGCTTCCCCTCTACACACACGCACACGAGCATTTTGTCTTTTTTATTTGTATTTTTTTTTTTTAGTTTTAAACGTTTACTTATTTTTGAGAGACAGCACACGCAATTTGGGAGGGCAGAGAGCGAGCGGGGAGACAGAGGATCTGAAGCGGGCTCTAATGCGGGGCTCAAACTCACCAACTGTGAGATCACGACCTGAGCTGAACTCGGATGCTTAACTAACTGAGCCATCCAGGCGCCCCACGGGCATTCTGTCTTCAGGGACACAATAGAACAGCAAAGACATTTCTTTTTTTTTTTTTTTTTTAATTTTTTCTAATGTTTATTTATTTTTGACAGAGACAGAGAGACAGTGAGTGGGGGAGGGGCAGAGAGAGAGGGAGACACAGAACCCGAAGCAGGCTCCAGGCTCCGAGCCGTCAGCACAGAGCCCGACGGGGGCTCGAACCCACGAACCGTGAGATCAGGACCTCAGCCGAAGTCAGGTGCTCAATCGACCGAGCCACCCAGGTGCCCCACAAACATTTCGTCTTCAGGGACACAATATAACAGCAAAGAAGACATTTCTATCACATTTACAGTTTTTAAGGCACATCCCCGCCCACTACCCACTAATTAAAACAGAACTCTTGTGCACGGATGGGTCAGACACAGACAACACCCCTCACAGTCTTCCATTTTACTGAGGAGTCTGATCGGCCCCTAAGTAGCAAAGCCAAGCCCAGCCCGGCCGCACCAGCCCCTGCTACGCGTCTGTCTCCTCCAGTGTGTGGTGGGGATGAGACTTCCTCACGGGGATGTGCCGCGATCCCAGGTCAGGCAGCTCAGAAAACACTCACACCCGCGGCAGGAGTGGTCCCCAAATGGTAGCGGCTCTCACCATCGCTGACGGTGTTCTCGCCATCCCCTCTACGGTAACCGGCATCCTCACCATCATCAGCAGCACCGCATCACCACCCTCATCACCCCCGGTGTCAGCATCGCCGTCACCTTCCTCCCCACCACCACCGTCACCGTGACCGTCGTCACTCCCCCCCGCGATCCGATCCAAATGAATCCAGAGGTGCCTTCCTGGAGGGTGAGCAGATGACCTCGACCTTGGCGGATGAGCAGGATCTCGCTAAATTCAAAAGGGCGATCCACAGGTGTTTATACTGTGTCTGAGAAATGGTCAACAGCTCTGTGTCGGGACACGAGGCTGAAGACGTGATCCGAGGTCACATAACAAAAGGCCCGTCATCAAAGAATTTCTGAATCTTCTTCAAGTCACTAGCCCCTCCACGCGGTGTCCCCTGGAGCCCCAGGCGTCCCCCACTCACCAGCGGCCCTGTGGGGGGGCACAGGGCAGGGTGCATGGGGGACCAGGCCCCAGCCCTGCTTCGGGCAGAGCACCCCTCGCGGGACTCGCACCCAGAGCTCTGCTGTGGGCACTGGGTAGTGGGAGAGAAGAAGGCAGGGCTGAACCTCAGAATGACAACTGTGGTGATGGTGTGGAGGACCAGTGCAGGAGGCAAGTGAGGGCAGCAAGGAGGCTCCGGAACACTCTGAGTGAGAGCAGCTGAAGGCGAATGAGAGCAGCAGAGGCAGAGAAGCAGAGTGAACTAGGAGGAGGTGACCGGCAAGACGATGGTGGGGAGCTGGGGTGCAGATGAGCCCCGGGGAGAGAAGGTCACAGAGACTCGCCCCTCCTGAGCCCTCACCGCACACCAGCCTCACCTCTCACTTCAGGCCCCACCACCCGTGTTGTCTCTGCCGCCTGGGGGCCTAAGCGGAGGCCCAAGAATGGCCAATACCTTGCGCGAGGTCACAAGACCTACACCGATGGCTGCCGTCTCCAGTCGCTGTGCCCCGAGCTGCTACACCACTGCCCTCGGGGTGACGCAGAGCTCTTGGGGGACAGTTTGTTTGTAATCCCACAAAGCAGCCCCCCAAGCGCTGCATCGTCGACTGGTCCATGGATCAATAAGGTCTCCCCCAGCGGGTGGATGGACGGAGGAAGGAGAGATCAGGGATGGGGGGATCTGGGACCCGGCACAGGAGGTCCCAGACCCAAACTAAAAACCAAATCCTCCCCATCAAATTCCTCTCTTCTTCCTCAGACAGCACATGCGTGGTGAATACTGAGCCAGGCCGTGTCAGGCACAGTGCACTTTGGCTCAGCCATCAGGGGACTCTGTGCACTTAGAGGGGACAGGGCAGGGACAGTGTCCACCAGCCAAGTGACCTGAAGACCAGGGCCACACCGAATCCTCCCACCCAGGTCTCCAGGAGCCACACAGCCCAGAAGGAAGTGAGAACTTGGGGTCAAGAGACCTGGGTGGGGATCTGAGCACCGCCATCTAGGAGGTGGGTGACTTGGGAAAGCCAATGACCTCTTGGGGCCTCCGTTTGTTCACCTTTCAAACGGGGGTAAGAGTGCCTACTGGAGTCAAGCAGATGCCTCTGGAATCCGGCACTGCCCCTTGGCTGCTGTGGGCCTTAGGCCAGTCACTTGTTTCCTCGTCTGAAAACTGGGGAGAATCACACGGTGATGCCTCCCAGAGAACCGACCGCCCCCTCCTCAGAGCCACCACCGTCACCAGGTGGCTGTCTCAGAGCGTCTGTGACAACTGGGCCAGAAGCTGATGGAGCACGTGCCCTCGTCCTGTCTCTGTCTCCCTCCTGGAGGCCGAGTCTTGAGTCTTGTCTACATCGGCACGCTCACCTCTGCCACGTGGCAGGTGCCCAGTGAACTGGCAGGGATGGATGGATGGATGGATGGATGGATGGATGGATGGATGGACGGATGGACGGGTGGACGGATGGATGGATGGACAGATGGATGGATGGACAGATGGATGGATGGACAGGCGGATGGATGGACGGACGGATGGATGGATGGACGGGCGGATGGATGGATGGACGGGCGGATGGATGGATGGACGGGTGGATGGATGGACGGACAGATGGATGGATGGACGGGTGGATGGATGGACGGGTGGATGGATGGACGGACGGATGGATGGACGGACGGATGGATGGGCGGATGGATGGACGGACGGATGGATGGACAGACGGATGGATGGATGGATGGACGGATGGATGGACGGACAGGTGGATGGATGGACGGACAGATGGATGGATGGACGGACAGATGGATGGATGGACGGGCGGATGGATGGATGGACGGGCAGATGGATGGATGGACGGGTGGATGGATGGACGGGTGGATGGATGGACGGACAGATGGATGGACGGACAGATGGATGGGCGGATGGATGGACGGACGGATGGATGGACAGACAGATGGATGGATGGACAGATGGATGGATGGATGGATGGATGGATGGATGGATGGACGGACAGATGGACGGATGGATGGATGGACGGACGGATGGATGGACAGGTGGATGGATGGATGGACGGATGGATGGATGGACGGATGGATGGAGATGGATGGATGGACGGATGGATGGACGGACGGATGGATGGACAGACGGATGGATGGATGGACAGATGGATGGATGGATGGATGGATGGATGGACGGACAGATGGACGGATGGATGGATGGACGGACGGATGGATGGACAGACGGATGGATGGATGGACGGATGGACGGATGGAGATAGATGGACGGACGGATGGATGGATGGACGGATGGATGGACGGGCAGATGGATGGATGGACAGATGGATGGACAGACGGATGGATGGATGGATGGGTGGATGGATGGATGGGGGGGTCAAAGGGCATCCAAGCGCCGACAGGGATGAACAAGGCTACTGGGGATGACGGCAATGACAGTCACTCCCAGCCACCCCTCCTCTGGGGTCCTGAGCCTCGGGCAGAGCGCTATGGTGGAAGTGAATACTTACTGAACGACAAATGCTTACTGGAGACCAGGTGGAAAAGTTAACTGAAGAAGAGCTTAACACGCTTGCAGCCTCCGAGGGAAAGGATTCCCTTACAAACGCAGGTAGCTGCGTCCCCTGGCGGCCAGGCCAGGCTGTCTAGTTCCCGCCCAGTGCAGGCAGGCCAGGTGAGGCACCAGGGAGGGGGAGGGGCGGGCCCAGCCCCACCTCATGCAGCCGCCGCCCCCCCCCCCACCACTGCCCTCCACCAGTAACTGCAGAGCCGCAGAGGACAGGGACGGGGACCCGGGGCATTGGGGTGCCAGGGATGCACTGCCTGAAGGACAGACAGGTCAAACCCAGCCCGACAGGTGAGCGGATCTGGGAGCGGACCTGGGAGCGGATCTGGGAGCTGGGAGAGCACACAGGTGCACAGGCGCCAGGAGCAGGGCGGGGACGGTTTCCACAGGACAGAGGGCTCATAGGGGCGGGATGTGGACGCAGGTCTGTGGGCTCCAGAGGCCACTCTCTCCCACCCCCACCCCCCCCCCCGCCGCCACTTGTCCCAGGGGTGATGGGAAGTGGGTGTGCCAAGCGGCCACCTGCACAGGTGCCTGGGTGGTGACCAGCCACACACTGTGGCAGGATGGCACCGCTCAGGGACCCTCTGCTGGCAAGTTGGCCACGTGGCCCACCTTGGCCAACGGAATAGGAGCCAGAGTGCCACGGGACATGGCCCGAGGTCTGAAGGCCCCAACAGGAAGGCGCTGAGCAAAAGCAGGCACCTGGGGGGCCTGCCCAACACAGCCTCCTGGCATCCGAGCCTCCTCGCAGCACAGCCCCTTCCCGCCTCCTTTGGGAGGGGACGAGTCTGGATTCTGTTTCTCTACCAATGAGCCACTGACACATTCTAGCCCTGCAGAATTTTCCAGCTCGGTGTACGGTAATGACAGGGGTCCAAATGAAAGGACCGGAAAGGTGGTCTCTGTGCCTTCAGGTGGCGGGACGGGATAAGGGCCTCCCTGCCAAAGGAGAGACGGTGAACCGACACTAGGAGGAGCCCCTCGGCGGGGGGAGGGGGCGCCTTGGGAGTGCCAGACCTGAGCGCCCCCCGCCAGCACGCGGGAGGAGAGACAGCCCCGCCCCCCACTGCCTCCCGGCCTTTCCCACCAGCCACGTCGTCCAGTCCTGCTCCGCTGCAGGTGGCACCCAAGCGAGGGCGATGACCGACCACGTCACCCCGCTCAACCCTCCGAAGATACAGGAGCTGCTGTGGAATGTATTTTGCACGCGAGGGGCGGAGGCTCCGAATCTGGAGGCGGGAGAGGGTTCCAGGGTTCAAAGCCTGCTCCTCTGTGCCGTTAGCCACTCCCGCTCCTGAAAGCTGCTTCTACGCTTCCTGTTCCTGTAAATAGGGATCAGGGCTCGGTTCCAAGGAGCAACGTGGCGCTATCATGTGTAAAGCACCTGACACACAGTAGGCTCAAAAGAAGAGATGGGGATGGGGATGGGGATGGGGCACTCCGGCCCACTCACGTGGCCCCAGCAGCCCAGGCCCAGTCCCCTGAGCCCCCGGGTTTCCCCTCGTGTTTTTTCACTCCACTCTTGCAATTCCCCTGTGAGTGGGGAGTGACGTCCCATTGCCACGTTACAGATGCAGAAAAAGAGGTGGGAGCCCCTCGGAGGGGAGCCTCTAACTCCAGCCCGGGGTTGGAGGCCAACCTCCGTACGAGACAAATGGGAGGTTCTGCGCAGCCCAGCGGGTGCCCTTTCCTGCTTACCATCCACCATGTTCTAGAGCATTCTGTCCCCGCTACCGAATGAGGACAACTCCGGGTGAAACCAGGGGCCGGCTGGTTTTCCAAACCGCAAATTCACGGCAAACCCTCCACTTGCGGCGGGCCACCAGCTACACGAAACGACACCCCCCAGGTTTTCTGGGGTGGCCCTGATTTCAAATGTCCACACCAACTGCCATGCTGGGGGAACAGGGCCACCCTGTTGCTCATGACGGAGCGTGGCTTCAGCAGCTTCTCTGTCGGCTCCCGACCGAAGGGAAAGGGTGGGGAGGCCAGCGCCGAGGGAGCCCAGGGCGTTCCTGGCACTGGGTCAGCATCGAGGGTTCACCGTCTACTCCGACCCCCCGACCCTGACCTCAGTTGGGCGTGGTAACCTTCCACTGGCAGGTGCGCTGGGTTGAACAGCGTCTGCCCCAAATTCACGTCCACCCAACCTCTCGGAACGTGACCTTGTGTGGAAATAGGATGCTTGCAGATGAGATCGTTTGAGGCCAGACTGGATTAAGGCAGGTCCTAAGTCCAATGACCGGGGTCCTGATGGGAACAGGAGAGGACAGAGACACAGGAAAGACGGCCACGTGCCGGCAGAGACAGAGAGTGAAGGGGCTTGGCCACGAGCCCAGGAGAGCCCGGAGCCACCCGGAGCTGGGAGAGGTGGGTGGGACCCTCCTCTGGTGCTTCAGGAGGGACCACCGCCCTGCCCACACCTTGACTTCAGGCTTCCAGCTCTAAACCGTGAGAGGGTAAATTTCTGCTGTCGTAAGCCACCGGTTTGTGGCCCTTTGTGACAACGGCCCCGGGACGCTCACGCAGCAAGCAAGAAAGTTAAGCTCAGAGAAGGCAACTTGGCTGAGCACCCTGGGGGCCCCGTGTCCTAGCCCTCCGTCCTTCCGCCCCCGTCCTGCCCTCCCCCACCACGGCCACCTCATCTAGAACGCTCCCCGGCCCCACTCACAGGCTGCTGATTACCGCGAACGATTTGCAAACGTCCTCACTTCCACCACATCCGAATCGGTGTCACGACAAGAAGTCCAGATAAAAATACCCAAAGTCAGGGAGTGCCCGGGAGCGAATTGGCACTTGGACGGGCGGCCCGGCCGCGGGAGGGCCGCCCCCCTCTCGGGCCGGGGCCGGGGTCCCCTCCGTGCCAGCTCGAGCCAGCGGGCAGGGCCCCCGCTCCCAACGCCGCGTGCGCCCTTTCCAACCGCCGGAACAAAGCCAAAGCGATGCCAACAGAGCCCGGGGGAAAGCGGGCCTTGCGTCCTTCCCTCTGTCACCTCTGTCACCAAAGAGAGCTGGGGTGGGGGGCGCCGTCGGGGGAGGGGATAAATTACCGGGCGGCGCGTCCAGCTGCACCAGGGTGTAATAAAATGTGTTGCTAAGATACGAGTTCCAAAGAAGTTCATCAAAGGACACTTAGACCGAGCCACCAGACTCTTCTCCCTTCGAAGGCCAGTTATTTGGTTCCGTCCCTCATGTTTATAATTAGCTCGACAACACGAGAGCGGCGGCCCCCACGCGAGCCCACTCAGCAGAACTCGTTAATAAAATAACTTCAACGAGGCGCCGACTTCGGCTGGGGCGCGGGCGGCTGCGGGCCTGTTTTATTTACAGAAATGTATTTGAGTCCTGTTACGCATCTGAGTGAGAGATGAACGTTCTTGAAGAAAACCGCAATGGCCCTCTAGCCCCGCGATCGGCCGTGTTCCCCTAAGTGACAAGGCGGGGGGGAGTCTCTGGGGCCGCAGAACCGCTGACCCTTCAGGGCTCTGGTTATCAGACACTCGCGCCCTAGCGACTGAAGGTTACAGAACCACCCGAGGGCCCCGGCTCTCACGCCCTCCGCCCGCGGCTCTGTGTTTAGTGCTCTGTGCATGGACACCACGCGAGACCGTGACTGGGGGACGTGCGGGCGGCAACGACTAGATCGTGACCCCGGTGCGATGGAGCCCTGAAGGGCGCTGGCCCGGAGGAGGGACACCCGGCCCGTCTGCGAGGTCAGGGCGACTGACCGCCTTGGCGAGGCCCGGACGCCGCCGACGAATGCACCAGGGCACGGGGGAGGGGACTCGGGTCTGGCTGCAGGGGTGCTCCCTCGGGCGGGCGGGCAGCATTTACAAGAGGCCTTATGCACTGCCCACACCTACCCCTCAGGAGGTCCCACAGAAGCACGACTTTCCGGCTTCTCTTGAAATATCAAAGGGGCAGGTGCTGGGCCACGCTGCCCTCCCCCTGCAGGGCACGGCCTCAGGACCCCTGGCGGCAGGCGGGGTTGAAGTCTGCGGTTCTGCGTTAGGCAGAGCATCCCTGCTTCTCATCAGGCAGCTGCAGGATCCTTGACGAGCCTCGGCACTTCTGGGCAGAACCTTGGTGTCGGTGTCGGGAGAAGCGGCCTGGGGGTCCCCTCCCGCTGTCACGGGGGCCGCCTCGGCTGATGAGGTGCTGGTGTGGCGGACAAAGGATTCCCAGCAAAACCACTTCTGCCCCAGGCCAGCTCTGTCAGGGAATTTCTCCAGACCTGGGAGTTAAGGCTGCCCGTCTGAAAACGTCCAGCTTCTACTCAAAATTCTGCCCCAGCCAACGGCTGTTCCCGCTTATTCGTTACGGCCGGTGCACAATTTATTTTTCTTTATTATTGATTTTTAATATTTTATTTATTTTTGAGAAAGGGCAAGTGGGGGAAGGGCAGAGAGAGGGAGGGGGGGAGAGAGAGAGAGAGAGAGAGAGAGAAGATCCTAAGCAGGCTCTGAAATATCAGGGTAAGCCCAATGCAGGGCTCAAACTCATAAACCTGAGCCTAAGTCAGGGGCTCAACCAACTGAGCCACCCAGGCACCGTCCCCCACCGCCCCCAGCCAGCAGACAAGTTAAAGGCAGAGGGCAGTCACGTTGGAGAGGACAGCCCCCCACCCTGCCTCAGCTCCCAGATCTCCCTCCTGCTCACCTGTCACTCTCCCCCTGCCACACTGGCCTCCACTGGAAATGCCAGGCACACCCCACCTCAGGGCCTTTGCACAGGCTTTGCCTCTGCCTGGGACACTCTTCCTGCAGAGAACCACGAGGCCCACCCCCGCAGCTTCTGCAGGCTTTTGCTCCAGGGCTGTCTCCTCAATGACGGGCTTAAAACACACACACTCTTTCACCCCGCTCCCTTCCAGCCCCCTCCCTACGCTGAACCCCTCGGACCTCCCACATCCCGGCTCCTGGTGTAGACGCAGGGCACGGGTGGCTCCTCGTGACCTCCCTGTGACGTGCCCACTTCCTGGCGCCACGGCTGTAACCAGGTTCAGGACCCCTCTGATCTCTGCCCACGATGATGTCAGCAACTGTCATCACCTCTCCCGTCCGGCCAGGACAAGCCCTTGGAGGGGCCTTCTTGAGGACGTGTCCCCTCGGCAGTGGCAGCTGGGGCAGGTTAGCGGCGTGGGCCGAGCAAACTCTGCGTTCAGTGGGGCTGTTCTGGCGTTTATCTGTGGCTGTGTTTATCACCGCCGAGATGAGACGCGTTAATCACGGAGAAGAGCTGCTAACACTGATTGTCGGAAATGCTGTTTGTCACTTTGCAACCTGTATCTCCCATTAAATTCTGGATCACAATCTGTAATATGTATATATTTTTAATTGCATTTTCAAGTTCATTTACATGTGCAGATTGGCTTTCCGCCTGAATGACATCAAGGAGAAACACATCTTCTCTCTCTCTCTCTCTCTCCTGCCCCAGCCCTGCCTTCTTCTCTTTCGTGGGGCAAAAAGTCTGTCCCCAGATGGATTACGGTATCGCCCAGGGACGGCCTGCGGGCGCCCCCCGGGGAGGCTCCACAGACCTCTCCCAACTGCTGTTTCAAGTAACTTTTGGGGTTCCGCTCAACAGACGAGACGGCAGACGCGTTTCCCCTGAAGATGGCTGCTCCCCGCAAACTGCAGCCCTCGCCGCCTTTTCTGCTCAGGAGGGGGGCTGCCCACCCAAGGCCATAACCAGTCTCCACCTCGAGGGCAGACTTGAAAGGCAGGAAGTGTCCAGGGGGCTGGGTGACAAGCGCCACCACCCCCCCCCCCCCCCCCCCGCAGGGACTCTTTCTGAACCGTCGTTTTGGAACACACTGGCACCTACAGAGCTCCAGCCAATCAGATTCAGCCGCTTGCGTAAAATGGACAGTTCCGGAATGCGCGGTGCTCTACCAAAGCGGCCGCCCCCCCCCCACTTGGGCAAATCGGGGGTCAACCGCTCTTAAAGTCTAAGACTGAGGTGGTCGGGTGGTCCTGGGGTCACAGGGGACATCTTGTGCGAGACCCCGGCCCGTCACACAGGGGACACCCAAGAGGATGCTTCCAAAGGAAAACTCCAGTGAATGAAGCAGAACTGCCTGAGCAAAGACAACAGACTTCTTGCCTGACTGCGGAGTGTGGTCGGGAAGACAGGCGTCCTCCGGGGCTCGTTCTGGGTCCTGGGTGCCACCCCCACCCCCACTCAGGGCCTCGGTTCCCCACGTGTAACGAGGGGGCTGGGCACAGGGGCCCCGCAAAGCCCCCCAAGGCTCTCGCATCTTGTGCCTTAAGCCATCACGCCGAGTCTGGGGGACACGCACCCTCCATTTCCACTGAACCCCAAGCTCACGACCCAACCCAGCTGCGGACACGCCAGTCCGAGGAGACCAAAGCAAGCCAGAGGCTCCCGCCCTGACAAAAAGCCCCAGTTGCCGGTCTACTTTCCCCATGGCAGTGAGATCTCTGGGGTGTGGCCAGCTCTCCACGTCTCACACCCTGGGTGACGTGTGATGGAGGGATACTGCTCACCGCGCTCCCTCGGACTCCGCTGCCCTGCAGCATGCTGGGAATTACGCCTGGCACCTGGGACACACGTCCTCACCGATCCTCAGGACAACTTGCCTGGGAAGCAGCATTTTCCCCTTTGAGATACTCTGAGATCAGGACGCAGCCACCTGCCCCTCCTCTTGTAACGACCTGGAGGCTGACGAGCCCCTCGGCCTCAGACAAAAAAAAGAAAAAGAGGAAGGCAAAGAAAATGCCCCAAGGAAGCCCTTCTTTGTGCTGTGTTTTAACAAGACCGACACAGAAGAAGGTGCCAAGCAGAAGAAGCAACAGGAAACAGCAGGGCCCATGTGAGACCGCACGGGACGCCCGCTGCTGGCGGGCAGAGGCTGTAACCAGAATGGATCTGTAGCGGCAATTTCTCACCACACTCTGGAAACTGCTGCTACCCAACAAGAAGTAACCGCCGATGATAATAAAAAAAAAGCTTGAGAAAGCGTATCTGTTCCTTTTGAAAACAGAGGCCGTTTCAAAACGAGGCAACGCCTCGACGTTCAAGTGTGAAATGACACTGGAAATAAAAAGATTTGTAAGTAACCAAGCCACGGGGGCCAAGGTGGGGCTCACAGAGCTGGGGGGGTGGGGGGGGAGCGCCCATGGGCTCCTCACCGAGGGTGGGGTCAGCACGAACCCTGGCTTCCACACCGCGGAGCCCCCCACCCCCTGCACCCAGCCCGCTGCCCACTCCCCACCCTGGTGCCGCGTGCAGAGACCAGATGCAGGCCCAGGCCCCTTCCGAAGTTCTAGAACCTTCCACCTCAGAGTGAAACTCCCGCTCCTCATTGCGGAACGGCTGCTTCTGGTTCACCCGCGCTCGTCTCTGAGGCGCGAACACCACTTACTTGCATCCGAACACACGCCCTGGCCGCTTTTCTAACTCGTGGCCCAACGTGTGTCCTCTCCGCCCCCCCCCCCCCCACGCTCCTCCTCCGACGCAGCGAGGACCACAAGGCCCGGAACCGGACTGCAGCCCCTCCGCTTGTCGCCTGACATGCGTCACGTCAACAAGCCGGTCAACCTCTCTGGGCTTCAGCCGGTCCTGAGCACGATGGAATTCAGAGCAGGCCTCCCCCAAGGGCTCTGTGAACGGCAGACGGGTCCAAGGAACCCTCGGAGGGGCGTGGCTCCAGTAAGCATCAGACAGGGAGGCCGGGACTCAGCACCGAATCGGACGACCTCCAGGTCCCACCTGCTGAGGACCCTGCGGGGGGGGCTTACCGCCTCCTCTTGGCTGAACCCTCCGAGCGCCTCTCTCGGGTCATTTCCTTAGCTCTTACCGCGTGCCAGCCCTCTGCCACCTGGTTCGCAATGCACTGTCATACCCATTTTACGGCCACTGAGTGTGGAACAGCCACAGAAGGGTGGCGTTGGGTCTATAACCCCCGTCTGTCCCCCTCCAAAGCCTGTGCTTTAAGCTCTTTGTTACGTGCCTCTCAGAGACAAAAGTTAAAAGCCTTCTCAGCAGCCCTCTTCTGGAAGGGAAACCAAATCCAGGGTCCCAGCTCCTTAAACAGCGCACTTTGCAAACAGCGTAGCCATACTGACTGCAGACACCCTCCTCTTCCCCCGAAGTCCCCCCGTGTCTGGGGTGAGGGCCTCGGAGGCCGAGCCAACAGATACCCCCAAAGGGCCCTCCTCGAGTCCCCCGTGGGTCACCAAAGCGTGCCAAGACACTGCTCTGCTGGAGAAGGAAGGCGCATGCGTCCTCAGACCCAGCGGCGAGCTCCGGCGGGCGGACCAGGCAGCGGCACGCTTAGCTTTGGCTCGTACGAGGAACGCGAACAGAGCAGCGAGCCGGTCCCTCGGCTCCTGGACAGACAAAGGTATTGGAGGAAAAACTTGCGAAATCACGGGGCTAATCATCATAGCCAGCGGCTCTAATGAGGCATCGTGGGATTACCAAAGTTATCAGAGTCGTCTCACTGAAAAAACTCAAAGCTAGTGGAAACCAATTGTGCAGTTCCGTCGGCAGGTGTTGTAAGAGGCTAAGTACCAAAGCGAACCTGGCACCGGCTGGAGAAGACGGCACAGCCAACGTCAAGCTCACCCTGGGCCACCGAGCAACGGGACGCCCACACTTGGAAAAAGGAAATGCCCCCAACCGTGAGAGGAGGCAAGTGGAAATGCAAAGGTGGCAGGTTCCACAGGTGCAGGACGGGGACCGGCAGGTGTCTTCTGTGGCCACGGGGACAGCGACCACAATTCGCTCCAATCGACCCCTTCGCTTCCGTCCCTTATCTGACTTCATCTCAACAACCTGGTGAGATAAGTCTCACTGCTACGCCCGTAACGGGAAACAGAGCCCAAGGAAGCAACACGACTCGTCGAAGGCCACTCAGCCAGATGCAGGGAGCTGGGACATGAACCCCACTTGCCCGAGCTTGCCCAGCCTGATGCGGAAAGCTGGGATATGAACGCTGGCGTGTGACTTTAGGGCCTCTGCTCTGCTGGCTGCATCATGCTATGCTCTGGAGTGCAGGGGGCCAGTTGGGGACGAGGCAGTGGCTGAAACAGAGGGCACCCTGGGAAGCTGCCCTTCTCTGACCTGTCTGGCAGGAAGCGTGTACCTGCCCGGCCTGACCCAAGTCACGGGATCATCCCGACAATCAAATAAAAAGACAGCACGAAAGAGGTGACAGAACTGATCGCTGCTGCTGACGGCCAACGGATCGTGTGAGCAATCTGTCTCTAGGCTTCTCTACAGGTGGACACGTCACCTCCTCGGCGCGGTCCCCAAGCACCCCATCAGAGCACACCATCCCGTCTGCTGCCCGAGTGAGCCTGGTGGTTAAACATCTCACGCAGACACCTCACCGGGCTCCACGGGATAGGGAGCTGGGGATGCACCTGTCTCCCCAACTGTATGTGAAAATGTGTGCAACCAAAGATGGGTGACGGCGTTTTGTCAGCATAAAGCCTTACAAAATGAGACGCCCCCGTTGCTCACGGCACACTACCCACCGTCACCTCCATATCCCCGGTACTTGGTGGATGCTCGTTAAGTGTTTACGGAATAATTAAACTGAGTTATTCCCAAGAGAGAGGGCTGCACTACAAGGTCAAGCGTAAAAAGCAAGTTTAGGCAAGGTATGTGCCCAGCCCGTGCACTAAGCGTGTTTATCTGTGTTGTATACATTTGCGTGTGCACAGAACGTGCCCTACAAACACAGCCCTGCTCTCATCCCCAAGCAAGGATGGGGGGTGGGGTGGAAGGAAGGGGACTCGTGTTTTAGGACTCAGATCCGTACTGCAAACCTTCCTCCTCACAAGCACATGCTGCTTTCACAGTAAAAACTTTTTCACAAGCAGAATTCTTCTTTATCTCCTCAATGTTACAGAAATAACAACAAAGAACGTCGATCACCACCTTCCTCGGTTAAGATTTTACTTCAGGAGAATGATAATTATTTTCTCACTTCCAAAACAAATCCTTAGGAGCGCCTGGGTGGCTCAGTCGGTTGAGCGTCTGACTTTGGCTCAGGTCACGATCTCGCGGTTCGTGAGTTCAAGCCCCACGACAGGCCCTGTGCTGACAGCTCAGAGCCTGGAGCCTGCTTCGGATTCTGTGTCTCTCCCTCTCTCTCTGCCCCTCCCCCACTCACTCTCTGTCTCTTAATAATAAACAAACATTAAAAAAACAAACAAAAAACAAATCCTCTCATTTTCATTAGGAAATCCTGGAAAGTTAGTAACTGACTTTTACACACATATTACATAGACTTTGCATATATTTATTGGTACACGGTGACACGCTTATTACTTACTTTACTTGTTACGTTGTCAAAATGAAATCACTAACACAGATGTACCTGACAGATAAGTGTATACGTATACATATATACACGTGCATTTTTTTTAATTTTTTTTTTTTAGAGAGAGAAAGAGAGCACGAGCAGGAGAGAAGAGAGGGAGACCCAGAATCCAAAGCAGGCTCCAGGCTCTGAGCTGTCAGCACAGAGCCTGAGGTGGGGCTTGAACTCACAAACCGTGAGATCGTGACCCCAGCTAAAGTCAGACGCTTAACTGACTGAGCCACCCGGGCGTCCCTACATACACTTTTTCTTAAACCAACTGAACAGAACTGCTAACCGAGACACCTTCTAGAAGTTTCCAGAAGCACTCCCCTCCCCCCATTAGTTTCTCAGCTCAAAGAAGCTCTGGGGAAGGCAGGAGGGAGAGGATCACCAAGTGGCCCCCTGCCCCCACAGCCTGTTAGGTGCCGGTCATCAAGTCTACGTGGCCAACGGCCTCCCAGCCTCCTGTCCCATGTCGTACACGGGACCCAGCGTCCATGCAAGGGCCTCCCCATGGAGGTGACAAACATCTGAAGAACTCACATGGCCCGGCCCGGCCAAGCAACGAGGGAGTTCAGGCGTCCTTCTCTCTCCTCCCTTCCCACCTGCCCTTAGCACCATTCCTGCACCTTCCTGACCTATGCACTAACAGCCCTTGGCTATTTCCGAGCCTAAGGTGTAAAATCCAGGCCCTTCATCCAAGCAAGTGATGCCTTCCTTGCTCTGGCCCCAGCTCACCTTCTCTGATGTCTCTCTCTTGCTCAAGGCTTTACTGCCAGAAAGGTCACAGCACCTGCAAGTTTCTTCAGGCCATTATCTCTTAGCGGGCTCGCACCAGCATCTCCTGTCCACGACCCTAGGCGCCCTCGAGGACCTACCTGTCCCCCAACCTCCTCTCCAGGAAGCTGCCCTCCATCTCCAGGCCAGACAGCATGGCTTTCCCAGAACTTTGCTGGGACCTTCTCGAAATGTGGTTATCTACGCCTGACTCTTTTGTGAGGTTTCCAAGGGCAGGGAGCCGCGGGTCTTAATCAGTGCTGAGTCCACTCACTTCAGACACAGGATAACCTACGATTTGCTGCACGCCTATGACAGGCTAGGGACTCCCCACTAGGGGACTCCACTAATCCTCACGCCTGGCCTGTTACAACGTCATCCACTCGCTCAACAGAGCGCGTTCAGTCCCTACGAGGCGCAGGGGAAGAGGGAGAGCAGGCCGCACCACCCCCCCTGCACGGAGCTTACAGTCCAGCACAGAAGCAGACGTGAAAAGATCGAGACGGACGCCGGCCAACACCGTGTGAAGGCAGGGAAGTGCTCGACGTGCCAGAGAAGCCGCCGGAAAGCCACCACGGAGACTGCACCGCCACGTGCAGGAGTGGGATGGAGACCGCCCTGAGCAGAGCCCGGCAGAACATACCAGAGGGGCAAGAGGAGACGCGATACGTTATTCACGTGGCCGAGAGGAGGACACAACCCAAACGTCCGTCAACCCGTGAGCGGACGGGCAAAATATGGTCTATCGGTACCACGGAGTATCGTTCAGACGCACAAAGGAACGAAGCACCAACATCTCCCACGACTCGGATGAGCCTTGAGACGTCACGTCCAGTGAAAGAAGCAGGTCGTACGGTTCCATTCACAGGGAAGCAAAACAGGCAACCCCAGAGAGACACAAGGTAGATTAGCGGTTGCCCAGGGCTGGGTGGGGGTGGGGAGCGAGAGCCCAGGGGTTTCTTTCTGAGATGAAAATGTTCTCAAGTTGATGGTGGGGACAGTCGCACACCTCTGTGAATACACAAAAAACCATTTAATTGTGCATTTTAAATGGGTGAATTGTATGACATGTGACATGTACCTCACTAAAGCCGCTTTGGGGGTTTTCGGTTTTCACGGGAGATGCGGTGAGGTGGCAGCCTCAATCCTCAACTGACAGATGATGGTGGGAGTCGGGGGAGGGGAAGAGGGGACTCAGGGAGCAGGGCTCGGGTGAGGGGAGGGGGGCGCGGGTAGGTTCGGGATGCTGCGGGCTAAGAAGCGTGGGAGCGGGCGAAACCAGGGCTGGGTCCTGCCATCCGAGGCCACGTTCTTCCCCGCAGGGGGACGGAGTGTGGAGCTCCGCGAGACTTCTCTCTTTAGAAAGTAATGATACTATTTGAAGCATGACATCCTCGACGCTAAGTCAGGAAGATGGAAATTTACCCCCCTGGAGAGGGGCAGACTTGAAGGAAAGCTTGGCAAACGGAACAACACCCTTTTACCAAAGGACTGTAGCCAGCCTGCAGTTTTGTTCAGTGGATACTTTCAAGGCAGAATTCCTCTGCTGTCCAACGCGGCTAGTGAATCACGGTGAAGACGTGATTCAGCGCCCGGGTGCACGCCACATACATAATACCTTTCAAGAAGACATATTTTTATTGCTGCACTTAAGGACAGCCCCTCGGAATCCAGAGTCCATCAAATCGATGGATCGAGCAGCAGGAAAGGCCCCAAGTTCACCTCCGGGGTCTCTCTCGCGAAGCCACACCGGCGTGGACTACAGTCAACACAGGAGGCTATTCTCGCTCCGTGGTGAAGCTGAACTTCATGAAGTTCAGGTCTAGAGATGCCCGTGATACGTGGCATCTAAACGTGCTGAGAACTTCAAGGAGGGAAGGGGGAAGAAAAAGAAAGAAAGAAAGAAAGAAAGAGAGAGAGAGAGAGAGAGAAAGAAAGAAAGAAAGAAAGAAAGAGAGAAAGAGAGAAAGAAAAGACACCCAGTATTTATGACGGGTCTCTTATTTACACAGAAGTGCTTGTTGCTTGAAAATTTAGATAAAAATGTTACCGCCTCTCTGCGTGTGCTGCAGATTCATGGCATAAAACCGTCGGAGCAACTAAAGAGTCTTCAAACATCATATCTCGTTAAAGACGAGGGGTCCCTCCTCCACTGAAATCAAAAAACCCGGCTGCCAGGCGCGGCCACACCTGGGAATGCGGCCTGGCCCAAAACTCCGCTT
The DNA here is from genome assembly GCF_018350155.1 of Leopardus geoffroyi. NCBI lineage: Eukaryota > Metazoa > Chordata > Mammalia > Carnivora > Felidae > Leopardus > Leopardus geoffroyi. Next base: position 138,077,699 of record NC_059341.1, read on the forward strand.
TGACCAACTCTCACACCTCCTTTTTTTTTTTTTTTTTTTTTTTTTTTTAAGAAAAAACTATGAACTCCGTTTTCACACAGACACTGGTTTCCTGTTTATCCCCTGGTCCATCAATGGTGGGAGACGCACTGAACAGTTATACGGGACTCGTATCTCTCTGCTTCCGACCAACAACTAACCTATTTACTTCTAGGAGTCCTCCATAAACATCTTGAAACACTTGTCTGTGTTTCTAGGCGTAACTGAAAAAATTCCAGTGTCAAGGGCATGAATGGGAAATTGATGGCAGGGCACCAAAAGATGTTACTCAGCTGCTATTGTATTTCTAACAGATGTGGATAATGGGGTCATCCGTTCGCTTTACTATCCAGTTGATCATCCACGTACGCACTTTTAATTGAAACTTAACCTTTACATCCCACATTCCAAGAGGGAACGGCACAAAAACACATCTCCGGAGGTGGACACGGTGAGTTTCTTCCCCAGCAAATCTATAAATGAGCCCTACCTTTAGTTTTATGTTGAGTTAAAAACAAACTCTAAAAATACTGGCTTTTTCATACCTGCTCCCACATTTCAGCCACTCCCAGGCAGAGCCCCACTGCCCCTCTTTAAGACCCTGGGTGCAGCCCGGAATCACCTCCAAGAGCTTGTTCCTGGACCTTCCCCCCACCCCCCACCAAGCTGCCAATCACCACCAAACTCTCCCAAGGAGAGAGAGAGACGAGTAAATGTTAAGTCTACCCAACTCATTTCATAGGTGACTTCTGAAAGATTTCACCTCGGAGCCTGGGAGAGACCAGGCAGCTTTATTAGCATGCTGCACCACGGCCTCGGCCCCCTCCCCTCCCTCTTTTATGAGCCCTTGTTATATAAAATGCCACAAAGGGAAAAGGAAAAACAACCGACAGTTCCAAACACAAGTTCCGATGGCCAGGCCCAACGCTGGCTGCTTACCAGATGTTATATTTAGTCATTTAAAAGAGAAACATTTTTAAAAGGCCAGAGAACAAAAGTTTTCCTTGTTTTCTTTCTTTTTGGACACACACTTACAGACACAAAAAAGATGGAGGTACATTCCATTCGCAAGCATCTTTCCTTCCCGGAGTTCAAATTTAAAGGCAAAGGCAGCCGGGAGTAGGACAGTTCCTTCCCCTGAGATGCATGGAGCCTCCAAACAGAATTTTCCAATGTTTCTCTCAGCCTCATCTAAATTCTGGCATGACGGATAATAAATAGCTACTCATTTACTATCAACATAAAATTTTAAACAGCCCTGGCATAGTTGCTACAATACAGAAGAAATGATCAGACCTAAGCTCTGAAAAGCCACTCCAAATAGTAAAACTATTGCCATGTAGAAGCACACATAAAGACATTGTTGCGATAAAGCCGCTGGATTCCTGGATTCTCCCTCCCTCCCTCTCGCTCTCTCTTAAATCGTTCACTCCGAGCATAAGAGTCAACAACTTGCCATTTTACCCACTGAAAACAGGGCTTAGGAACCCTCAGCTATCACACTGCACCCGATTTGGTGGCGGATTTAAAACAATAAAATACAAATAAAGTATCTGATTTGATTCTACACAGTGATTAAACATCTTTGTGCTCAGCGAAGGGTCTTCCAACCCCTCCCCCTCCAAAAATGGCATCAAAGCAATCAAAATGGTAATGCCGGGGCCCGGGTCCCCTCCCCCCGCGAACTCCCCGACTTCGCCGGGGCCGCGCGCCGGACCCCCCTCCGGCGGGAATGGAAGCTTCCACGCCTGGACGGGGGCGCGGGCCGGGCGGGCGGGGGCGCGCGCGGGCGCGCGGCCGGGCAGGGCGGGGGGGGGGGGGGGGGGGAAGGTAGGAAAGGGGGTGCCGCGGCAGCGTCAGAAAGGGGTTAATGCATTCGTCCCAACCCGCCTGTCCAGCCGGGCGCCCCCGACCGGGCGCGGACCCGCGGGCACAGCCATCTTTCTTTGCGCGACCTCCGGGCCCCTCCTCTTCAGCACGCCCCCTCCCACCACTTTTCAACTTTAAAGACTCGAAATTTGCACCCGGCCTCCGAGTTCTCCCGCTCCGCGGTCGCCGCCACCCCCGCCGATCTCGTCCACGTCTCTCCCTCCACCGAAAACCCCTCCGGGGAGGGGGCATCCGACCCGCGGCCCAGAGCCGGGGGAGGCCGGAGGGGGCCGCACTAGCGGCGGGGGCGGGGGCGGGGGCGGCGCTGTCCAAGTTTGGTGCTGACGGCGGCGGCCGGCATTCCGAAGGAAGCGCGATCGATGGCCAGGGGGCGCGGCGGGGCGGGGGCGGGCCCGCGGAGGGGAGGGGCCGCGGGGAGGGGCGCCGGCGCCCCCGCCCCCCGCCAGCCTCGGAGCCCCGGGAGCGCCATTGGCTGCGCGGCTCAAAGTTCTCGGCTCCGGGCGGCGCGGGGGAAGGGGCGGGAGCGCGAGTGCGGGGAGCGGGGCGCGCAGGGGGAGGGGCGGAGGGGGAGGGGCGCGGGCGGCGGGGAGGGAGGGAGGGAGGGAGGGGAGGGAGGGGGCGGGGGCGCGCGGCCGGCCGCGCTCTGGCGGCGGCATCTGTTCGTGGTGCTGAAACCCCGAGCGCTGAGCTCAGCGCAACTAAGTCACAATGGACAACTTTTCCTCCCCGGAGGGGCCGGGAGGGGGGTCGGCGGCCGTGCCAGCCCCTCCCCCCGGCGCGAGGCGGCTGTCGGGAGTCCCAATCTACACCTGAAGCCCCGAGACCAAAGTTGGGGCAGAACTGGGGGGTCCTGGGGGCGCCTTTCTTTTGTTCCCCGGGAGCTGGCGTCAGGTTCCAAGAATAAAAAGTGATGCTGGAGAAGTGGCGAGGAAGGGGGGGGGGGGGAGCCCGGAGGAAGGTTCTTTAAATAAGGTTCGCAATGGAATCCAGAAGCTGCTTCCAAGTAGTTTGGCGTCCAGGTCCCAAATACGGCCCCCCGCCACCCCTACCCTCGCACCGGCGTGGGGTGGGGGACACCGAGCCGGGAGAAACTGCCACATTCCAAAAACATGTCCACCAACTCAAAATGGACGCCGGGCTGCTCGCCGCCTTTTGAGTGCAGCTCGTCTCTTTCGGCCACTGCCGGAGCCTGGCTGGCTCGCCCCCCTCGGCCTCCAGGAACCCGGCTCTTTCTTTCCAGAAAAGAGGGGGGGGGCGGGTAACTTTGAGGGCTGCAGACAGACTCCTCTGGGAGTCTGAGCGTGCGGCGCCGAGGCCGGCACTTTTTTAGGGGGCTGCCAAAGTGCCGGGCGACCCCTCCTCCCCACCTCGGGCGGAGTTGGGGGGCGCAGCCTCCAGCTCGCTTACTTGTTTGTCGCTGAGCGCGGCGATCCGCGGCTGCCTTTCGTGGAGCTGCTTCTTGAGGTCGCCGTTCTGCGGAAACACGGAGGAGCGGGCTCAGGCCGGCCGCCCCGGGGGGCCGAGTACGCCCCGGGGCCCCGCGGGCCGCAACCCCCGCCCGGCCGTGCAAAGCGCGCCCCAAGTTCCCCGGGCCGCGCGTCCCGCACGCGCTGCGGCCGGGCAGTGCCGCGCGGGGCCGCTTACCTGTGGCTGCCGCCTCATCGGGGCAGCTCGCGGGGCGGGGCGGGGGCCGCGGCCACCCGGCGGCGCGCCCCGAGCCGTGCAAGTTTGCAGGCAGGGGTGCGTGTGCGAGTGAGTGTGAGTGTGTGCCGGGGGAGGGGGGAGGAACAAAGAGCCAAGTAAACACGGCGAGTCCGTGTCGAGCAAAGCTCATAAATATTCAAGTCGCGTCCTAATCTCCCCAACACACACACGCGCACGCCGCAATACCGCTCGGGCTCCGGCCGCCACGCCGCCGCCAGCCCGAGCAACAATCGCTAAAACTACTTTTGCAAACTGTGCGGGGTTGCACGCGAGTGGGGGTCGAGCGGGGGCCGGCCCGCACTCTCACACAAACAGCCCGGGGCAGGCTCACGAAGGGGCCCCCTCCTGGCCCCCTCCGTCCTGCAGACCCCGCGCGGAGAAAGAGAAGACGCGGGGCTCAGGTCCCACGGGCTCCAGCCCCCCCCCCCAAAGTGTGCAAGACTGCAAGAGACGAAGGGAGGAGGAGGAGCCCGGGGGTCGGCGGGGGCCGTGCAGGTACCAAGTCCCCCACCCGGGAGCAGGCTTGAGGAGGAGCCCTTTCCGCGTACCTCCGGCCGCGCAGACCCTGCGATGCGGGAGAAGACGCCGGGCTCGGGTCCCTGAAGCCCCGCACTCCCGGCCCGGGGCCCCGGCCGCCTACCTGGTGGCGCGCGAGTTCCACGGCGAGCGCCTCGGGCCGGCTCTGCAGCTCCATCCCGGCAAGTTAGGCAGCACTTTGCGCTCACTTTGGCCCCGGCTCCCGGGAAGTTGCGCGACTCCGCGGGGGCGGGAGCGGGCGGGGGCGGACCGGTCCTCCGGAGACCGGGTGGGGAGGGGGGGGACACGAGCCCCCTCCCCCAAGGCCGAACGGGAGGGAGGCGGGGGGTCTGGCGAGGGGGGAAGAAAGGCGGCCGGGCGCCGCGGCGCCGAGCCCGCGGCCGCTCCAACTCCTCAGGCTGCCCGGCAAGTTGCGCCGGGTCCCCGGGCCGCCCGCGCTGGCCGGCGCATGGCCCCCAGGCGCCGGGCGCCCCGCGCAGCCCCGCGCAGCCCCGCGCGCGCCCGCCCCGCCGCCGCCGGCCGGCAGGGACTATATTTCCTCCGGCGCGCGCCTGGATCTCGCTGGGCCTCGGCAAAGTTGTGCCTCGGCGCGATGCTAATTCGGCAGTGCCCGGATGGAGCGGGCCGGGGCGGCGGGGGGCGGTGCCGGAGCCCGCCGCCCGCCCCGCCCCGCCCCCGCCCCGCCCGCGCGTGCGCACTGCGGCCCCGCCGCGGCCCCGCACCCCGAGCGGAGAACAAAAGTGGCGGCGCCGAGGGGCGCAAACTCGCCGGCCCGCGGCTTGGGGCCGCCGGCCCCGGGACCGTTCGGACCGGACGCCCCTCCCCCTCTCCGCCCGCGCGCGCAGCCAGACGTGAGGACCCCGGGCCGCCCAGCCCAGGGCCGGGCTTGTAGATACTCTCCGGTGGGGGGGGGGGGGGAAGAAGAATGTCCATTTTTTCTTTTTTGTTTTTCATTTCTTTTTTCCTCTGGCTCTCGGTGCTCCCTCTTTCCCCGTGCTCCCTCTTCCCTGCCTCCGTCAGCCTCCGTCTCCTACTTTTTTTAAATTGTCTGCCGTCCCTTCCTGTCCCCCTGCATACTGACGCTTCTACTTGGGAGATTCAGATTCCCCCACCGCCTGATGGCCACCGTGTTGTTTAAACAGTAAGGACATTGATCTCTTGACTGTGCCTTTAATGATTTTTTTTTTTTTTTTTTTTTTTTTACACTCACAATTAAACTCTCAACAGATGTCACTGGACTTTTTAAGGCTGTTGTTAAAAATCGTAAACACGTCCGGTCAATGTCACATAAAACAGTTATAAGTACAGCTGCCGAGGTCGTATTCCAAAACTCCCAGCCCACGGCCAGGCGGTTAACGTCTCGGAGTCGATATTACCATGGTCGAGTTACCAACCCTCATCAATTAACGTCGGAGCGCTTTGTGCCCTGTTGGTAGCATCCTGGTATGTTTGAAAAATGCTGGGGAGAAATGGCAATTGTCTTTCGAAGTAAAGGCTTAAGCTGATAAATCATCATAACTTCCTGTTCCTGCACGGCACAAAAAATACCCAGGCACACACGATCAACAAATGGCCCTTTCAACATATGCCAAGGGGCCACGGGCTCTTCTGTCAGAAGTTGCCAGAATTTTTTTTTTTTTTTCAGGTCAGGACCCCAGTGTTGCTCTGGCCTCTCCATTAGGGCTTTTGCCACACATGACTTACGCGTTTGTCCCTTGGGCCCCCAGATACCAGGGGCCCCTCCTCTCTGACCCCAGCAGCCAGCCTTTAGGAAGACCTCAGTGACGGATCGCTGGTTAATTCACACGTTCTAAGTGGTCATGACCCATTTGGTGTAGCACCAATCAGGGAGGCACCGTTCACCGAATGCAAAACAAAAGGGCTGACTCCGGCTACCCTGAAGAGGCTCTCGCTCCTTCCACTGTGGGTTCGGCCCAGTCCAGGATGGCATCCTCTCTCCCTAATGCTTTTGCTGGGCTACGCATCAGCCTGGTAAAGTGGGCTGCCCAGGGGACCGGTGTTCAGAGAGCCAGGGAGAGACGGCACGTGAGAGCATTCCTACTGTAATCTCTGTAAATGTCACTGGCTTTTTGGTTAAAAATTCATAATAATTTCATTGGCCGTGTATGTAATTAAATCAACAGAGAGGACTCTCAGGTTGTCCGTGACCCGCGCGCTCAGGCAGATGCTGGCTAGAGGAGGGTGCTTTCTGCTGCGGAGACTTCGAAGGGCTGTCTGCAAGTTTCTGGTAATTAATTCGGGGCACAGCAATAATCATCTGCTTGGCCCTCTGCTGTTTCCGTAGCTGCCTAAGTCCTGAGCCAGCAACCAAGGCTCAGGGTTGGGGTGCTCTCTGACGACGAGGGCGTTGGTTACGTGCAGAAAACCAAAGCTGAAGTTCTTGTCAGTAAATGTGCAGAGTTCTGTGCTGCCGCTGTGGACACGCTTTTCCCTGACGACGTCCTGCACCCCGGACCGCCCTCCCCTTGCCCATGCTGCACCCCCCCCCCATGTGGGATGCCCTTTCCCTCATAACCTACCTTAAAAAAATTTTTTTTTAATAGTTAATTTAGTTTTAGAGAGAGCAAGAGAGGAGTAGAGAGAGAGGGACAGACAGAATCCCAAGCAGGCCCCACATTGTCAGTGCAGAGCCCGATCAAGGGCTCAAACTCACAAATCGTAAGATTATGACCTGAGCTGAAATCAGGAGTCCGATGCTTAACCGACTGAGCCACCCAGGCGCTCCGCTTCTAACCTACCTTTTAAAAATCCTCTTTAGGGGCTCCTGGGTGGCTCAGTCGGTTGAGCATCCGACTTCAGCTCAGGTCATGAACTCACGGTCTGTGAGTTCGAGCCCCGCGTCGGGCTCTGTGCTGACAGCTCAGAGCGAGTCTGGCCTGTGAGCAGAACATGGTGTAAGTATGTTGAAGGAAGGCACAGTGTGGGCCTAGAGCCAAGTAGGTGCCTAACGGATGAGAAGGTGAGTGAGGAGGGAGTGAATGAGTGAATGGATGAATGCTAAGAGAAATACATTCCATTTCTGGAAAGGTGGACTATTCATAATAGCCACAGAAATGAGCCGTGTCTGCGGTCCATCCCAGCATCCACGTTTCTCTTCACCTGCATTGCGATCGAATGGGCCTGGATTGGAGCTTGAATATCTGGGTTTGAGACTTGGGTCCACCCCTTAACAGCCTCGTGACCTCGGGCTCGAACTCATGAACTGCGAGATCATGACCTGAGCTGAAGTCGGAAGCTCAGACGACCGAGCCACCCGGGTGCCCCTGAAAGACGTTATTTTTAAGTTATCTCTACACCCAACAGGGGGCTTGAACCCACAACCCCGAGATCAAGAGTCACATGCTCTGCCGACTGAGCCAGCCGGGCGCCCTTACAAGTTGACATTTTGGTTTCAAACACAGATATTCCGAGAAGTCTCGAAACATATATCGTTCCACAGGGCATTTCTAAACTACATACCTAGTGCTCAGTCAGCTAAAGACGAGAGAGAAGTCCTCCATATTATGGATCACATGACTGGAGACCAGCTTGTTCCTGCAATCCCACATCCCTTCAAACATGAACAGGATGGCTCTGGAGACTGAGTGAATGCCCACAGGGCAGGAGAGCTCCCCTTGACAGGATGCGGAAGGTTCTGAGGGTCTGACCCAAGGCTGAGGCTCCCGGGCGTTCGTAGCGGGAAAAGACGAGGCAGGGAGCCAGCACGGATGAGCCCCCCATCACTGCGCCTACCCCAGGCTAACTGGACCACTTTGCCACATCATCATGCGCGTCAATATTGTGCCCTGCCTCCCCCCACCCGCCGCCCCGAAAAGGCAGAAGTAATTGCTCACTGTCAGAAAAGGAAGCCCAGCAAAGCTAAATAGTTGTCTTAGATCTTGGCCAGTGTGGGCGAGGGGCAGGATTCAAACTCAGGACGGTTTGATTCCAAACCGAGGAGGACGTCTCCACCGCCTCTGGGGCACCTCCCCTTCCAGCTGACTCTCCATCCTGGGGTCAGGGGTCAAGAAGCCACTTGGGGAGTTGTTTTTCTATCCCCCAATACATTTTCTTCCCTCCCCTGCAAGCAACGGCCCAGTTTCCAAAGGCAGAGTTCAAAATCCAGAAAAGCCACCGAGGGATGACTGACAAACAGAAAGTTGTGGATACTCAGCGGACAACATGCTGAGCTCGAGGCAAATGTGCCCCCATGAGACCATCGCCATAGTCAAGGCCATGAACTCATCCGTTCTTTCCAGCCATTTCCGGTGGACTCTTTGACTTCAAACTTTTTAAAAACGGACTTGTTTCTTTTGTGGTGAGAAGGGCGCTGAACACAAGATCTACCACCGAGACAGAATTCTGCATACACAGGATGGCACCGCCAACTATAGGTCCTGTGTGGTCCCGCGGATCTGTAGTTCCGTTCCTCTGCCCCCGCCCCACTGAACACCTCCGTCCCTCCATCCGTCAGCCCTAAAAGGGGGAACAGAGACGTGCACTGGGCTGAGAGAGGGTCAGAATTGGCAAGGTGGCGGCCGGGCAGGGGAGGAGACTGGAATTAGCATTTGGGGAGAACGTTCGAGAGCGCGGCGGCCTTGACCGAATATATACACACGCTACGGGCGATCCCGTAGTAGCCCTGGGAAGTGCTAACATCATACCCGTTTACAGGGGAGAGAATCAAGGTCCACCACGTGAAGTCACAACCCAGGGCCCCCCACGTACGTGGACCTCCTTGGAGTCAGAAACTATAGGCTCCTGGCTTCACCTCTGGGAGTTCAGGTTCCGCTTGGAAAAAGTGGTTGATGTGAACATCAAAGAGAGAAAATGGCCAGGGAAGGACAGGGACTTCCCAGCTGCAGCCCTGACCACCCGGAGCCCCAGCACAGGAGCCACAGAGACGAGTGAGAGGCCTCACGGGATCCAAGCGTTGGAGCCACCTAAGATGTGTCTGTCCTGAAGCTTCTATTATTAGCAAAAGCTTCCTAATTAGTACGTCTACACCCACATCATAGATTCCAAGTCAGAGGTTCAATTCTGTCTTGAGGGTGAGTCAACATGTTGCACACACATGTAGGATGCCCTTTATCGGGCGGAGTGAAATCCCCCGGGGACGCACTGAGCTAAGGCCTCTTTCCCCGTCACCTTTATCCCTGGAAGGCTCGAGACGCCGCGAGAGTGGAATTGCTTCTCTGATTTTCTTTCTCACGCTGGGTGATGTTTTTGTTTCCAGGCTTCTGGCCAAGCAGCGATTCTGACCCTGGGACCTCTCTGCGGAGTAATAGTGAAAGTTATTTTTCATGGTCTGCCCCCGAGCCTGGTTCTTCTCTCCATGGACAGAGCCAAAGTGCATCTGGGGGAGTAATTGATGGGGCACAGAGGGAGGAAAAATGGGATTTCGTTCCACGGCATCATGTGAGGATCCTATTGTGTTTGGGGCCTCGTCCTGGAGGCTATGGGGAGATGGGATCTCTCTTTCTGTCTTTCTTTCTTTTTTAACTGATTTTTTTTAATGTTTATTTTTGAGAGAGACAGATAGAGTGTGAGTGGGGGAGGGGCAGAGAGAGAGGAGACACAGAGCCTGAAGCAGGCTCCGGGCTCTGAGCTGTCCGCACAGAGCCCGACGCGGGGCTCGAACCCACGAACCGCGAGATCATGACCTGAGCCGAAGCCGGACGCTTAACCGACGGAGCCACCCAGGCGCCCCGAGATGGGATCTTTCTAGAGGCTCCTAGTCTGATGGGATAACAGGTTCCCGTCCACCATCCCACAGGTGGGCCCAAAATAGCTGCTGGCGAGCCGTATGGGGGCTGGAAAGCACCCAGGAGGGAGTCCCCTTTCTCACCGGTAGGCTTCACACGCCATCATTCCACTGCCCCTGCTACACCCTGGGGAGGAGGTGGGGGCTTTGCCGTCACCTCCACTCTTCATGGGGAAACTGAGGCTCAAGGCAGTCAGGCTACCTGCAAATCACCTAGTCGGTGGATGCCGCTGAAGGTCTAGACGCAGAGACGCGAGTACGCGGGTGGGTTTGGGCACAGGTGTACTGAGTGAGGATCGAGGCCATGGCTTCACTTGGATCTAAGCCAGAAGCTGGCCTGAGTGGGACTGGAGAGAGTTTAGCTGGCGGGTGGTCCCAGGAAGCGCCAGTGGGAGCAGGAAGTGGCCTGGAGAGAGGAAGGAAGCCCGGGCAGGGTGCGTTAAGGAGCACGTGACCTTGCTGGGCCACGGAGCTCCGTCGGGGAGGCTATGTGGACCTCACCTGTGAGTCATCCCACTCAAGAGGAGAGACCTGGGGTGGTTCTCCCCCAACTCTGTGCCCCTCACGGATCGAGGGCCGCTCCCGGGGGCACATTCTCCTCACACCCGCTCCCGAGGCTGGAGGGTTGCAGACGGACGATCGCAGTAGAAGCCTCAGGATGCACAGAAGGAAGGCGGGAGGCTGGGAGGGGTGAGGCAGGGTGGGGCAGTATCTGCCCAGCCAGAGAGCATTAGCGATAAGCCAGAAATGGAGGCGGCAGCCAACGCCTCCTAAAAGCAGTTAGGACAGTCGGCAGGTGACGGGGAGGTGGCTAAGTGCTCTGACTGCGTCACTGTCTGCCGAATTCAGACCCGGGGGCGGGGGTGGGGGCCGTCTGGACCTGGCTCTGTTTGGGGGGCACAGGCGGGAGAGGCAGGTGTCGCGAGGAGCTGGGGTGGAGGCCAGAGTGGACGTGAGCACGGGGACGAGAGGCTCCAAAACGTTCCTGCCGTCTGACCCGCGAGGCCAAGTGGGCAGTGAGGTTGCCCGCCACAGGCTGGGTGGGCAGGCCGAGAGGCAGGTGTGGGAGGGCTGCAGCCCAGGGGGACGCTGATGGCTAGGACGTCGGGGGGCGATGCGGGGCAGGCAGCTGCAGGTCTGATCCAGAGCGCCAAGGGACGAGCGCGGTGACTCAGTTGTCCCTGATGTGCTGACCCGAATCTGCCCTGGACCTTGGCCTCTCGGGGCGCTGCCAATGGGGGCTGACACTGGGGCTGACAGTGTCCCTCTAGGGCCCTGCACTTGCCTTTTCTGAGAGGTAACAGGAGGGGGCCGGCCCAGCCGGCTGAGGTCGGGCGATTCTGAAGCCTGGCCGTCACCCTGGCTGAATGACGTACGGCCAGCTCTTTGCTCCGAGTGTCTATTTCTCCTGCACAGTAGGGGCTACCCGTTCAGTAGTGGGTCGCAGAGCGCACGCTACGAGCCGGCGGGAACATAGAATGAGTCAATGGAGCGCCTCGCTCTTGGCGACACGGGCTGGCGCGTCCTGGGCTCAGCTGGACCCCAAAGCACACCTGGGAGGCAGCCACCTGGCAGAGGACCCGATATCACGGGCCAAGAAGACGGGCCGTGAAGGTTGGCGGCAAGGACCTGCTGGTCATCGGCTGTCCCAGATGGAGGGGTGGTGGTCCCCGCCCCCCGTGACTGGAGCAGGACACTATCTACGACAGGAGGAAGGAGTGGGACCCACCGGGTAGGCTGGGTGAAGGTGACACGGGTGGGCAGGCGAGGAGGCAGAGCAAGGGAGAGGCGGGGGTCCGGGCAGCGCGTGGTTTCTGGCCTGTGTGACTGCAGCGGGCTCGGGGGGTGGGAGAGGGGAGGTTGGAGAGATGATGAGGTTGGGGCGCTGAGGCCCCGCCCTCAGCGGGCTTGTCTGGGGGACGTGTTGCGACCCAGAAAGGGCCAAGTTCTAGCGCAGGGGTAGGCAGGCAGGGGGAAGTGAGGTCTGTGGTCTTTTGCCTCCCCGCGTGGGGTTAGAATACGTCCTCACAAAATTCGCATCCTTCCCAGACCCCCAGAATGTGACCTGGTTGGTCTCTGCAGATGTGATCAAGTTAAGACGAGGCCATTCTAGAGTAGGGTGGGCCCCAGTCCGGTGACTCGTGTCCTATTATTGTTATCACTATTATTATATATTCTTTTTAGAGAGAGAGAGAGCACAGGTGAGGGGAAGAGGCAGAGGGGGAAAGAGAGAATCCCAAGCAGGTTCCACGCTCAGTGCGGAGCCCGGTGTGGAGCTCGATCCCACGACCCCGGGATCATGACATGAGCCATAATCAAGAGTCAGACTCTCGGGGCGCCTGGGTGGCTGAGTCGGTTGAGCGTCCAACCCTTGATTTCAGCTCAGTCATGATCTCGTGGTTCATGGGATCGAGCCCTGCATCAGTGTGGAGCCTGCTTGAGATTCTCTCTCTTTCCCTCTGCCCCTCTTCCCCGCTGGCACTCTCTCTCTCTCTCTGTCTCTAAAATAAATTTTTTTTTAAGTGTCAGACGCTCAACCAACTGAGCCACCCAGATGCTCCCTTACCATTATTATTATCATTATTTTAAAATTAATTATTAAAAAGGGTCCTTCAGGTTACAACCACGGCTCAGATGTGGCCCAGGAGAGACGTGGTGACCCCTTCACCACGGCCAAGCCGAGCTCACTCGCTTGGCTGTGCCCTGTGTGGGCAGTGGGCATCTCCCAACAGCGGGCCAGGTGGCCCTGGTCTCTCAAGATTCACAGAACATGGCAGGCCCACCTGACGACAGGGCAGCATCATCTCAAATAGCTTAGGTTTCTTTAAAAAACACTTGCAACCCGGTAACGTTTGAGTCCAGGAGCAGAGCAGTAATTGAATGCAAAGATTGGTGGCCCTACCCGGGGCCTCTTGGGACAGACCCTGCTTGAGCTCCGCCTAGATTCTGTCCCCTGCGTGGGTCGGAAGCCAGGCTGGGGCCAGGAGTTCCACAATTGAGCAAATGGGACAGAGACACCTCCAGAGAGGAGAATCCCACGTGGTGACAGACACAGAGAACAGAAGGGACAGCCAACAGCCCCAGAATCATGGGACAGATTCCACCCTGGAGCCTTCAGGGAAGACAGCCCCTGCTAACACCCTGATTTCGGACTCCAGACCCTCTGTTGCTTAAAGCCGCCCGCCGTGGAACCCCAGGACGCGGACACGCTCCCTTTCCTTCCTTCCTTAGCCAAACCTGAGTTTATTTGTGGGGTCCCACCTCTGTCTCCGAGCCACTGTGATCAAAGTCCTAAGCCTCCTTCCACGAGGGAGCACTGAGGCTGGGCCCGATGCTTCCCATCAGGCCTCCCCCGTGCCAGGCCCTCGTTAGATTTCACGCCCCTTTCCCGCCAGCAGGTTGGGCGACAGAGTCTCCCTCGGGTCAGCGGGACACTTCGGTCTGCAACCCTGGTGCTCCGTTGTCCTCAGATCCTGCTTGTTCTTCCTCAGTGGCCTGTGTTTGCAGGCACAGGAAGTCGAGTTCAATTATTCATGCACGCAGTCAGCATATTTTTTCCCATAGTTCATTGAAAACTTTCAAGGACTTTTCAAAAAAAAAAAAAAAAAAAGCGCTTTTATTCTCTCCCCGTTTTAGCCGAATGCCAAAACAGCAGAACGGAACAGCATCCTGCTTCCTGTTTCGCTCACCCCCGCCTCCCTGCTTCACGTCTGAGCCTGCAGATTCCAAACGAAAAGAGCGCCCATCATGGAGACCTTGGTTCCACAGTAGACCTTGTAAGTTACAATAAAAATAACAGGAGAGTTTACTGAACGTGGACATATTTAAATGCCAGGCATTATGGCGAGGGCTTTCGTGGCTTCTTTAATCATCTTCGCCAAGACCCTAGGAGGTAGGTAGTGTTAACCCCATTGTGTGGATGTGGGAACTGAGGCCAACATACGCGGAGCGAGCCATCCAAGGAAGCGTGGCTGGTAGGTCGTTGTTTCCAACGGAAACTGACTCAGGTCCAAGCAGGTGCACTAGCCTCTACACGGCAGCTCTACTGGGCTTGCAAAGGACGCCCAGCAAACACGGCCGGTGGCCAATGGACACCACAGGCTGGGAGACTGAAATACAGGCATCCGGCTCCACTTTGCCACTCTCTGGGGAGGACACAGGTAGAAATCTTTCAACGGCCACGTGGCAGTCACCAGGGAGACTAGTAATTAAGGAGTTACAAGTAATTAATAACATTTATAACAATGAAATGAAGACCTTTATTAAAACAACGAGAGGGGGCGCCTGGGTGGCTCTGTGGGTTAAGCGTCCGACTTCGGCTCAGGTCATGATCCCACGGTTCGCGGGTTCGAGCCCCGCGCCGGGCTGTGTGCTGACAGCTCGGAGCCTGGAGCCCTCTTCAGACTCTGTGTCTCCCTCTCTCTCTGCCCCTCCCCAGCTCTCTCTGTCTCTGTCTCTGTCTCTCTCCCTCAAAGTAAACATTAAAAAAAAAAAAAAAAAAAGCAATAGGAGGTGCCATGAACTAGCGTTCCTTTCAATAATTACTCATTTGGGGGGGAATTAGAAGATGATTCAAGGTTTTTAAATCAGGGAGGAACGAGAAAGGTAAGTCTGTGAGAAAACACATAAATTTGGAAGTTCTGAATATGTGCCTGACTGAGGTCAGGGGGGAATTTCCACACAATTGCTTTCCCGAGGATATTCCCCTACCTTGGTTAGGTCCTGATATATTGTATCCCCTAAAATTGCAAAAAAAAAAACCCAAAAAGGTCACCCTGGACCCTAGGATGATTCTTCCAGGCTAAGGTGGCAGCTGTTTAGACACAAGCCTGCAACACAGGTAAACCGTAGGGCATGTGGGGCGAGCGGAGGGGCAGGGGCGTTGCCCATATCCACGCCCCGCCCCCGGCCACCGCCTTAATGCCAGTCCCCAGCCCAGGGCCTGCATCAGGGCAGGCGATCACCAAATGGGGGTGTTTCGTCCAGCTAACTGCTGGCCAGGCTTCAGTGTATACACTTGCAGGTGTGTGTGTGTGTGTGTGTGTGTGTGTGTGTGTTTATTTGTGTGCTTCTGTGTTCCAAATAGGGAGTCAACTCCATGCTAAATAAATGCATTAAAAATTGGACAGCTGTTGGGGCGCCTGGGTGGCTCAGTCGGTTAAGCAGCCGACTTCGGCTCAGGTCATGATCTCACCATCCGTGAGTTCGAACCCCACGTCGGGCTCTGTGCTGACAGCTCGGAGCCTGGAGCCTGCTTCCGATTCTGTGTCTCCCTGTCTCTCTGACCCTCCCTCATTCATGCTCTGTCTCTCTCTGTCTCAAAAATAAACATTTTAAAAGAATTAACAAAAAATTGGACGGCTGCATAAAGTTGTGGTTTGTCATTAAATTTCCAAGTTGAAACTCACGCCCTTCCAAAGATTCAAGTTGCAAAATCTTACAGACGCTTTCTTATTTGTGAATTTGAAGGCTGTGGCCTCTGCCCACGCTGGCTCACGGAGGTAGGAGGCTGGGTCCAGAACCAGAGGTGGGACAAAGATGGAAATGTGCTAAACAGATCCTCACCTCACCTCCTTAACTCAACTTCCCCACCAACCTCCCCCACGTCCACTGAATCCCAGGAGCTGCGGGATTGGCCTTGACCAGCTCAAGAAGCAGCAGACTTGGGCCGTGGAGGAAGCATCCGCAGCCCTGGGTCCTCGCCATTCTCGTGCGTCCCAGGGAATGGGTACAGTGCCCGTGAGGACGCACTGCAGAGGACTGTCCTCCATAGTTTTGAATGTCGAGAGTCCCCTCTGCCTGAACCATGCATGTCTGCCTGGAAGTTCATGTGCACAGCCAGGAAGAGCCACCAAGGGCTATCGAACCGGGGCTCTCTTGCTCTTATGCGAAGGGGACATGTCCGCTGAGGCAGGACCATGACCCTTCGTCAGGGCATCTCTGGATGAAAGCAAAGGCTGAGTTTCCAGATATGACATTTTATTTTTATTTTTTGTAATTTTTTTAAACGTTTATTTATTTGAGAGAGAGAGAGAGAGAGCACAAGCAGGGGAGGGGCAGAGAGAGAGAGAGGGAGACACAGAATCCGAAGCGGGCTCCAGGCTCCGAGCCGTCAGCACAGAGCCCGACGCGGGGCTCGAACTCACGGACCGCAAGATCCTGACCTGAGCTGAAGTCGGACGCTCAACCGACTGCGCCACCCAGGCGCCCCTCAGGCACAACATTTTAAAACTTAATCATCCCCGGCTTTCAAAATCAGAATCTAATTCAGGTGAGCAAAATATTAGCGGCAAAAAGAGAAGAGTCAATATGTCCGAATTAATCCACTGGCCAACTGAGGCTTCCTGACGTCGGGTCATAGGAAACACGACGCAGCAAGGCAGCTGTAAGGCAAGGGCTTTCCGTCCACGATCTCAGGTCCACCTGAGCGGTCAGTGCACGGGCTTCAGAGCCCCCACCTGAGGGCCCTCAGTTTCCCTCACTGCCCAGTGGGGGCGATCACGGTACTTGCCTCCGGGGGCTGTTGGGAGAATTGTGCCTTTAAAGCAAGGTCCCCCCGCACTTGGTGCCCGTAGTGGGTGGAGCTATGTCCCCCAAACAGATACGGTCAAGTCCTAACGTCGCCCCGGGGTCCTGTGCACGTGACCTTATTTGAAAGTAGGGTCTTTGCAGGAGTGACCAAGTTAAGGGAGGGCATCCTGGATTCGGGCGTGACCTCACACAGAGACTGGAGTCCTTCCGAGAGGGGGAGATGTAGGCGCGTGTGGGGAGCAGCCCGTGTACAGATGAGGCAGAGCCCGGGGTGACGCCAGGAATTGCCAGCGAGGATCGACGCGACGCCAGAGGCACGGGATGGATGGATTCTCCCTCAGAGGTTCCGGAACCTGCTGACCTTGTCTCAGATCCAGTGGGCAGGGCCGAGGGGTTGTGTGGGCCGCTGGCCTGTGCTCCAGGAACCCATGGGGGCCCCACACCTTCCTCCTAAAAAGAGTTTCCAGGCAAGAGAAGAAAATAAGCAGAGCTCTGCAAACGCACCTTGCGTTCAGACCTGGCCTTGCCGAGGGCAACAGTTCAAGGCCAGGGACTTGGCCGTCTGACTTGCAAATGAATAACGTCTCATCATCAACCAATTTAGCAAGAGTCGGAGTGGAAAGCCACCGGGGAGGCTTTCTGTTGTGAGGCCCCAGGCAGGTTGATGAAGTTCCCCGGTGGGGGGGAGGGGAGCTGGGGAGGGAAGCTGTCTCGGTGGCATCCGTGACCTCCCCCTATACAGCACAGCAGGCAGGGACCCTGCCTGGCCACCGGGCGCGCTCCGGCCGCCCTGCGGTCCTCCTTCCTGACCCTCCGTGCTTGGTCCCCGCCGGCCCCCCGACCCCAGCGCTGGCCTCCCTGCCGTCCTGGGATGGGTCCTGCGCATTCCCGTCACTCCTTGCTCCCTGAGGATCCTCGGCCCCTCTCCGTTCCAGATCCTCAGCCGGGAAGGAGGGGGCTGTGCGCAGGGTTCACGGCCTGGCCCAAAGCCGCCTTCTACGAAGCTGCCGGTCACGGCACCCCGATGCCTCCTGGCATTCACAGACAGGCCTGATAGCCACACACTTGACCGACCGATTGGCTGACTTTTGATCCCCAACCATATACGCGTCCGGTGCCTACGAGCTGAGCCAGGCCCTGTCCCGGGGGCCGGGCCTACGGTTACGCACGAGAGAAGCGAGTCTGTGGCTCCACAGGGCGTACTTCTGGGGTAAGAAACAATCACCGTGGAAGCAGGTACGGGGACAGGCGCCGAGTGCCGAGTGCGTCTGAGCTGAGGCCGCCGTAACACGACGCCACACCCGAGGCGTGCACACGGGGCTGCCCTCTCTCAGCTCCCGGTGGAGGCTGGGAAGCTGGAGGTCAAGGTGCCAGCAAGTTCAGTTCCCAGGGTGGCATTGGCCGCTTCCCCACCTTCCTTGACTCTCCTTCTTCTTCGAAGGCCCCCAATCCTAGGAGATAAGGAGCCCGCCCGCACGACCTCTTGTAAACCTACTCACCTCCTCGAAGCCTCGCCTCCAAATAGTCACATTGGGTGTTAGGGCTCCGACGTATGAATTTGCGGGGAACGCGGTTCAGTCCGCCGCCAGCACGACGCAGGGGAACACGGCCGGGACGGGTAGGGGGTCGACGTGACAGGAGTGGTCGTTTCTGCTTTGCAGGAGAGAGGCTCTTGGAAGCCATGGCGTCGGAGCAGAGGCCTCGATGAGGGGAGCAGGGCAGTCAGGTAAAGAATGGGGGCAGGGCAGTACAGAGGGAGGAGCAGCCTGTGCAAAGGCCCTGGGGCAGGGTCTTCAGGGAGGCCAGTGTAGCAGGAGGTGAGTGAGGAGGACAGGCGGGGTCTAAGGGGCCCGGTCAGAGAGTCGCTGAAGTTCGTCAGGTCCGGTAGCCCCGGTGGAGGCTCTTGGATCTGATGCTGCAAGTGACAGAGGCTGTTCGGGGGACACCATGCTCAGGCTAGGCGGAGAGAACGGGCTGCGGAGAGTGGGGTGGAAACGGGGGGCCCGGATGGACGGCCGAAGGGTCGAGGACAGAGAGGAGGAGACTTGGCTGGGGCAGGGCTGGTGAGATACGAACCCGGGACACCGCGGGGAGGGGAGGCGCGAGGAAGGATGCCGGGACAGCGCCCGCCCCCCGCCGTTACAACAGAAACCGTGGGGGTCTGGCCTGGGCCCTGGGGTCTGCGGGCCGTTCTCAAGTGCGACGGGGTGGGGGCCGGCGGGTACCCCCTGTGGGGGTCCTGCTTCCATTCCCCCAAACCTCTGATCCTCTCCGTGCAAACGCCTGTTCAGATGCCCCCCTCCCCTACCTACGGCCAAGGCCTCGTCTGTACCCGACGCGTCACAGCTCACGAACACGAGCGCTCAGGGGTCCCGGGTGGGGATACTTTGGTCAAGAGTGAGGGCTCAGAAAGGCCAGATGACTTGGCCATACCCACACGGCTGAAGGTGACCCTGAGGCGACCCGGCCGCGGCTCCGTGTGTCCCTCAGCCACCAGCCTGCATTCTGTCGCTGTCTCCTGACTCCCCCCGGCCCCCAGCGAGGCAACGCTT